>NC_048926.1:60802461-60822803 GCF_011077185.1 Oxyura jamaicensis | reverse complement strand
TTTTTTTTTTTTTTTTTTTTTTTTTTTTTTTTTTTTTTCCTGTAGCAGCATAAATGTAAAATTTATCTACAGGACAAATTTGACATCAGCAACAGAGTACGATTAGGACTTAATTCTGCAGTGTTGTAGCATAAAATCTGTACAGATTGGTAATCAGAGCATTAAGTGTATACCAACATTGCTCCAAAATTATTTTTAAAAGGGTGCCTTTCTATTACAGCATCATTCTTCTGACCTAGGACTACTAATGCACTAAAACAAAACAAAACAAACAACAAAAAACAGAAGAGGGAAATGGAAAAGAAACAAGATACATCTATGGAAAAAAAAAATAAAAAAGATAATAAAAAAAAATCCTTCTCATCAGAGACTTCACAAATAGCTCCAGAAAGACCTGCATTTACCGTGGGAACTGTTTTGTAGTGTTGAGCTACATTCACAGAACACAAGTTATTATAATTAAATAAATTTCCTGAAAAATTGCCAAGCGACAGAAACTCTCCTTGTTAAAACACATTTATTTGTACCAGTAACAGCTAGTCTGTGTCAGGGACATGATTATCTGAGAAAATCACTTCCCAGTGCTACATTATTCTGGCATTTGTGTCCTTTGGGGAAGTCAAGTTAGAATGACTTTTTAAGAAGTGGCAGTCAGCCTTTCTGAAAGGTAAAAACCAAGGTATTTAAATACACATGCAGTGCACCTCCAGTGAAAATTACTAGTCTCTGACACAGCCCATCTGCTAATCTTTCAGCAGAGTGGGCCTGGCTACAGGCAGAGAAATCAGTGCTGCTGCTGCAGAGATACTCAGATAGCCTGGCCATATGGTGAAGCTCTGCAGAGAGAAAGAGGGAAACAAACTCTAAAAAGGTCACCCTGACTCAGAAGACCCACATTTCTCCAGCTGATTCATTTGGGTCATGAAACAGCTCTTGGTTTTGGTCACTGGATCACTCTCAAGGGGTAAGCACACAGGGCAAATACTAAGTTATGCTCAGCAAATACTTCAGCATATAGCAAATCTAAACAACATTTTTACTGTTAGTTACTTATCCTCCCTCTCCTTTCAAAAGAAATGAATGAAATGGGACAGATGGAATCAGATATTTCCAGTGCATTTATTAGCACATCATGTATCAGCAGGAAATTTGAGGTACATTTTCAATTATCTCTTTTTCCAGCCACATAAGAGGAGATTAACTGTATTATTTCTATTGAGTCAGACATTTCTCCTTTGTTGAGTCCTCTGGAGACCATAGTTCACCTGCTTGGGGATCTAATATTAATTCAGTAAGTTTCATGAGGCTCCGTTACCTTGTTCACTGTCCATGAGTTCAAATGAATCATCTTCACTTCATGGATGTATAGTCAAGAGCAAAAAACACAATGGTTAATTCTTAACACTGCAAGGAGCTGAATCACTTCTTCACTATAGCATAAAACATCTCACCAATGCACAAGAACTGGAGGAAGATAGCTTTGTATGCATGATTTTCAGCCAGAAATTATTTCACCCTACATTTAAGAGAGAGCAATAAATATTACAAAAATGCTCACATGGGCCCCAAGACAGACTAGAGCAGTGCTTTTTATGAAAATAGAAGAAAGTGTGGCATACACAGGCAACATGTAATTTTTGTGTACCATTTACATTTTCAAATACTGAATTATTCCCCTCCCCCCAAGAAAAAGGTAATCTAAAGAAAACTCATCATCTTATTTTGAGATAGTAGTTTGCCATTGTCATCATTTCTAGAAATCTAGATTTCCTGGAGATTGATCTTACCACAGCATACTGCCTCCTAGTAAATGTACATGGACTTATGACAAAAAATGTCCCTTTTCACAACAAAGAGCATCTTGTGATCTTGTAAGAGCTCATGGATAATTCCTCAACTTCTGGTAATTACCTTATGCTACAGTATGAAAGTACTGTAAAAGAGCAAGTGCTCTGCATAAAAAATACACTGGAATATACTGCCAGACCCAGGCTACCCACAAAACCAGACAGAGGGCATGGCACAGCCATGCTGATGCATTCTCTGATGAACACCAGACCTCTGAGGCTCCAGCATCCCACCCACACTCGGCACGACGCCGTTCTGCAGCAAAAGTACACCATATCCACACTGGCTCCTGAGATGACTTGTTCAGTGTTGAATCAACCTAGCCAGTAAGTTTTTCCGTGTTAGGAAAACTGGGCAAAGAGGAAGTCATCTTTAAGGAAAACTCAGTAGGTATTCAGGCAGTATTCAGGCAGTATCAAGCTATCAAATGTTTTAATAAGCCATGGGTGGACGGAGAAAAAAATGCACAGCATGCTGATTTCCATTTGCAAGGTAAGAGAGAAAGATTATGTGCCTAGCTTTAGCGAAAATGAAAACCTATGCTGAGGAAGTCTCAACCATTTAAATCTGAAGAAAGATATATCTGCTGCTTGGTCAGGCGCAGCACTGTGAAGATAAATGAACAGAGCAATCAACTGTGATAATATTGTTTGCACTATTCAGGATCTCAGTGAGCTCCATGCTGTACTTCAAACAGTGATTTTGCCATACACATGACATTTTTTTATACACTTGTGGGTAACAACAGTTACGGAATTTGTCCTAGATAAGTAAACTATGGCATAATATAAGCATTACTTGAATATATACAGCACTGCAATAATGCTACAGTAACACAGACAGAAAAAGTAATTACCAGTTAAGAGCAACTTCTAGACATACTGGTTGATTGCTGGGAAATAGCACAGATTCTGTGAGATATCAGAGATGACTTCATTAACTTTTTATTACTATTATTATTTATTTATTTATAATTAAACTATGGTTGGAAAAGACTTTAGCAGCCTCTCAACAAACATCCTTAGTTTCCTGCTAACGACTATTGATAATCACTTACTCATCACAAGTTTTTAAATATTAAAAAATAATAATCAGCACACTTCATATTTAGTGTTTCACACAACTAACCATCTCAGTTCCATTTTCATTACCACATTGTGCTCCTAAAGGAGAAACACAGCATACTTCGCATTTTCTACTGTTATCAGAAAGTCCTAGTGCCAATACCATTAACAAAATCAATAGTTAACTTCTGTTTTCTCCCAGTTTGCTTTATTAACTGCCCTGACTAGAGTTTAAAGATATAAAATTATTCCCCTAGGCTTCGAGTCTACTCCTATCAGCTCTAATGATAGAAAGTAAGAGCTTTATAGTTTTTTTCCATAAGAGTTAATCTAATTTGCAAAGAGTTAACAGTAGATATCCATAAATGAAGATTTATGGGTAATTAGTCTGGATGTTCAGTGTATGGCAATGTAGTTTGAACAACACAGCTGTAATTAATGAAAGCCCTTTGCCTCTTCTAGAGTAAAAGAAAAGAGGAGATCATTAATAAGAGAAGTCTGGCTTTGTGTTTTCGTTACTCCTTGGTCAGCAAGATGCATCCATCAGTCTGCATCCCCACAACATACTTTTGAAGGGGGGACAGCCTCATTCGAGAGGCAAGCCCTGCCAGTGCCCAGTGTGGAGAAGAGGAGCAGGATCACAGAGTATACCAGCGATGAGCCCCGGGGTGCGGGGACATGAAGGGCTGTGACAGGGGGACAGGAGCTCCAGGGCTCCATGGGGAGGAGCCACAGCTGCCCCCAGTGACAGGAGGCAGCCCTCTACTAGCGGAGCCCAGGAGAGCATCCTCCTGCTACCAATGCTTTACCAGCCCACGGACTGCTTTATATGCACAATCGCTCCAGGTACAGAAAACCAGGAAATGCCAGTTACTTACAGCATGACTGCCCATGCATGCTTACAGTACTTTGGTTGGAGCCACATTTTTTTGTTGTTGTTTTGAGTTGCTTTTAAGAACTTGTGAAGTGCTGTGAGTTTTTTGTTGTTTGCTTTGTTTTTGATTTATCCTCAAAATCTACATTTCCTAAGGACTATTAGTTATAAACATACAAAGTTACTTTTTTTTTTTTTTTTTTTTTTTTTTTTTTTAAACTCAGCAGTACTAGAAGAGGACAGGATATAATTTGAAATTATTTCCATTTAATAAAATACTCCCACAGTGCCACACAGCATCATAAACCAAATTGGCTCTCTGGTTCCATTTCAGAAACATATGCATGAGTCAAAAAAAAAAAAAAAAAAAAAAAAAAAAAAAAACTATAGCTATTTTAAGTATTCATATGATTAAGTGAACATAATATTCTCACAGCAATTTTAAGAGGAATAATGCTACTTTAGCCACGAGAGTCTAAGATGGCAAGCTCTGCAGGAAAAGAAAGCATCTTAATAGGTATACTGACATTGGTGGGAAAACTGCTTTTAGTAAACATGACCTGAGATTATGACGAAAATACCTAGGGTTTCCTTGAAAAGACTGAAACGCTGTTTCACTGAGCATTGCAAAGTGTTTAGTGTATGACAACATTCAAAATTTGTTCTCCTACCAATTTTTTAAAGCCTTTACTCTCTAGCCTACCTTGGTCATAGATTGAACTGACTCTTCACCTTCTTGGTTTATACAGTCAAGAAGAATTTGTCCAGAGTACCTAAGATGGCAGCTATCAGCAGAATATATTCTGACAGACCAGTTAAAACCTTTGTGAGCATCAATGAAATGGCCTGAAAGTTAGCTGGGCTCTTTTGAAATAAATATTCTTCCCAGTCTAATTCTAAAATGCACCTAGGGAATTGTTTCTCTTCAGAGAGGAAAAAAAGAGTGGAAAGCAAACAATACCAGTTCAAGGTAATTGAAAAAGATGTGCTTCTGCAAAGTAAGACTGAGACATAATTTATTTAACTCCTGTGGATGTTTTTCCCTCCCCACAATATTGATATCAGCTCTTGTTAAAACACAGGACTCTTGAGTAATTTATCCTTATTATCAGACTCATCAGATATCTCATGAGCACAAAGCCTTGCTCTACACTGGCCTTATCTCCGCATTTGTGTAACAGTCTGTGGTGCTAACACAAGTGCTGAATACCTTTCCGCAGCCATCAAACTACTTTTCTGACTCAATACAATCTGCTTCTTTCCATCTGAGTCTGTACAAAAACTGAGCAAAACTCATCTGATCAGATGTTGTCATTTACTTCAGAGATAATCACCTAAATTCCTTCTGTAGTTAAAAGAGAGAAATGGGCAATTCTGGAGCGTGATTCACCTCATTCTAAGGACATTTGGAACAGGTCAGGTGGAACATGCCCTGAAAGCATTTCGTTTTTCTTCCTCTGATCATGAAGGAAGCTTTATATAGGCAACCATAACAGTAACTCTCTATGGCTAGGAGAAATTACTCCCACTCTTTCTAAGTACTGCAGCCGATATAGCATGGCCTTGATGAAAAAAGCAACTCTCTGTAGCAGACTCTCCATAGCAGCAGGAACCTCACAATGATTCCCTTTCCTCATGAACCCGGGGCACTGACATCTCATCTCTAACAAGCAACTCTCTTACTATAGCTAATACTGAAAAAAATCACACACCTCTCTGTCTTCTGCCTCCTCCATGACCCCTCCTGACCAGTGCAGACTGTCAGGAATGATGAAACCACAGTGAGAAAACAGCTACCTTGTACGGTGTGGTGTGCACTAAGGATGTGCCTTCTAGTAAACCTGCACTGAAAGCAGCAGGAGAAAGACCACAGGGAAAACATCCCAGGTGGGGAAACAGAGAAGGACACATATCCATATACCTGTATATCTGGAGGTGAGATGGGCAGAGACAGCAAGACACTGAGGAAGTCTGAGGAGGTGTCCTGGTTTCAGTTAGGACAGTTATTTTTCCCTCCTAGTAGCTGGTAGGGTGCTATGTTTTGGATTAGGATGAGAAGAGTGCTGATAACATGCTGATGTTTTAATTGCTGGAGAGCAATGCTTACACTATGCCAAGGACTTTTCAGCTCCTCGCTCTGTCCTGCCAGCGGGCAGGCTGGGGGTGCAGCAAAAGCTGGGAGGGGACAGACCCAGGACAGCTGACCCAAACTGGCCAAAGGGGTATTCCATGCCATCTGATGTCATGCTAAACAATATATAGGGGTGGCTAGCTGGGGTGGGGGGGCCGGCTGCTCGGGGTTGGGCTGGGCATCGGTCAGCGGGTGGTGAGCAATTGCATTGTGCATCACTTGTTTGTACATATTATTATTATTATCATTATTATTTTCTATCTTAATAAACTGTCTTTATCTCAACTCACAGGCTTCACTTTTCCGTTTCTCTCCCCCATCCCAGAGAGGGAGGGGGGAGGGTGAGCAAACGGCTGTGTGGTGTTTAGCTGCCAGCCAGGTTAAACCACAACAGGAGGGAAGCATGGTGAAGAAGACAAGGTTTGTAAGAGGAGAGCGTGGAGGGAGAGCACAGAGTGGGCCAGGAGATGTTACGAGTCAAGAGATTGCTGGTAAGAAAATAAATGAGAAAAGGACATCAGAATAGAAGGAGCAGCAAATAGCAAATATGTAGGTAAACTTACAGTTTCAGAGGCTGAGGAAACAGAGCATGCTGTGACACAGCAGAGTAGGGAACAAGACCCAGAGAGAAGAGTGCAAAGTGTGAGGGCAATAACTGCATTGTTTTCTAAGTTCTGAAGAGGAATAGGAACAAATGAAAGAATTTATTTATTTATTTTATTATTATTATTATTTTTTGACTCCAGCCTGGCTCCTTCTCCTATCTTAAAGGATATGCAAAACGTGCAAAATGAGTTAGTTGTTTTACCAATGTTTTAAACTCAATGTAGCATCAAAATTGGCAAGTATATATACATACACACACACACACACTCACACACATATATATATATATAAAAGTGCTAGAGACTTATTACACTTAATGCTTTTTCAGACTTTCCACATTCAGAAACTGGAAAAAGAATTTCCACACAGAATATATGCACAGTGGCACTTGCATCAAGCTCAAGCATCAAACCCCAGTCTTGTACATAAGCATAACTTGACATCTTCACCAGAATGAGATTCAATAAAACTGTGACAATTTTACAAAGCTCTGCTGTGCAACCTAGCAGTCTGAGATTGACACAGACTGTTGTGACCAGCACCACTTAAACCAGATATTCCTCAACCAACCTGAAAAGCTGATCTTCATATGAACGTAAACACACTCTGTAAACTGAAAAACAAACAAAACAAAACAAAAAAAAAAATCAAATTCTAAAGAGGAATGCAAAAAGTAACACTATCAATCTACCTTTGACAGTTTGCCTATACTTTTCCCTCAAGCTCCTCCTGTTGTACATGTACAGAAATTCCATTGTGCTCCTAAATGTACATTAAAAATAAACCATTTTAACTTGATCTTCTACTATAACAGTAGATTCTGTAAGCAAACCATGCCCTCTTGCATTGTCTTTACCCACCTATTGGCATTCTGTAAATGTCAGGTTTTTAACGCCAACTGTAGCATTTAGTTTCAAGCACACTTGCAGCATATCACTTAACATTTAAATAAAAAGGGAGCTGCTTTTCCTATTTCTGCTGTTACTATTGATCAGCTACAGCATCCCTGCTATGGTAACAAAAGAATAAATCTTGGCATGACTGGAAGAGAGGAGAATATAATGGTTCTGCACAAATCCTGGTTGCACATGACAGCTGGAGTACACGCAACAGCTGAAGTAAAGCTGAGTACACTTCAAATCTTGTTGCTCTGAAGATAAAAAAAAAAAAAAAAAAAAAAAAAAAGAGAGAGAGAGAGAAAAACAAGACCTAACAAGACCTGCATTTTTACAGTATTAGACTAAGGATAACGTATGATGAATTTTGAAAAATGGCACTGGCATAACATTATTGGATAATCTAAGGCAGCTCTCGTTTTTCATACAATATACAAGGCACTGGGTAGTTTTACTCTAACTAAATTCCACTGGCTTATTAAAAAGCTGTCCAGTCTTCACTGAGACTGTAGGCCAGCAGGCCAGCTGTAGATGTCATGGCTGACACACAGTGGAAGGAAGCCTAGTAAGGATTCAACCATTTGATGAAGTAAAATGTACATGTCACATAAGGTTTATTTAACAGTGCTAAATACAGCTTATCCAGAACTCGTATAAAGGACACTATACCTTTTTCTATGTCTGGATTTGAAAAGAGATGTCTGTATCAACTTGCTTACTCCTCGTATCCTGTGGGTCATAAAGTTTTTTTACCATGCTAAGAAATGTACTTAGTTCTTTTAAGGCTGTTGGTTTCAGAAGCTCATTACAGAGGGAACAAATGGTACAGCAAGCGCATTGTCACTGGGTTCTAAATAGCCAACACCTGCACCAAGTGGTTAGGACACCCTAGCACGGACATGCAACAAATGTATTTTTCAAAAAAAAAAAAAAAAAAGGTGAAAAAAGGAAAAAAAAGCAATGTGACAAATACTTAAAAACCAATCAACCAAGCAAAAACCTAAATAGATGTGATTTTGAAATAACTGGATTTGAAAAACCTACAGTCTGATGTCATATCACCATACTAGCTAAGTGTACAACTTCAAAATAATATTATTTTCTTTCTAGTTGTTTTATTCATGCAGCATGAAGATATGTACAATTTTTATAACAGATCTATGTCTATTGGTGTTGTTTTCCCCTATCCTTGTATTTTCAAAAAACAAGATATAATAACTTTGCTTAAAAGCATCTGCCACCACTAGTTATTTCATTAACAGATGACCTCAGGGGAACATATGGAGTATTATACAGTACTCATGCTTTTTAAAAAAATAAGATATCACAAATCCATAAACAAGAGTTTACCTTTCAGCACAAAATTGCAACACCACTCTGGTTCTCCATACCTGTTTGCACTAACTGCTTACTGCTGGTTTATCTTCTAAGATACCTGTGATTATAGATAATTGGGAACACTGTAAGCTGCTGCAATATACTGTTTAAATCAAGTATGATCAGCAAGACCTTTGAAGAGATTCCTGACAATGTTTATTCATTGTAGGTTAAACCAGCATACCAGCAGTCTGATAAAAAGTATAAATCTAATTTTGAAAGCTGGAGGAAAAAAAAAAAAAAAAAAGTGTTGCTTGTTAAGCATCATGCATGAGATTGAAGTAAGCTTAGTTTGGTTTTAGAAGGCCATATGTCTTGTGACCATAAATTTAGTCTGCTAAAATATGAACAGAGGCTACAACCTGTTGCACTGAAACCTTAACAACCACCCCTTCCTCAACCATGTGCTATAATTCACAATATATTAAACAGGGGAATTTAAAATGTACAATTTAAATTTACAATGTAAATCATATGTAAATTATATTGCCTAAATTGTGTTATCACTTCATGGAAAAAGGAGAAATCCTAATTTTTCCTGACAAAACATATATTTTTCTTTCTTTACTCTAGCTATTCCTTAAGTGTTGGAAGACAAAGTTTGCTACTTGAGCAACACAACATTCTCCCCAGCAGAAAAATACCAGAATTCTTTAAACTATTCTCTGTACAAACATTTCACCAGTTAAGCAAATTAATCAGCTAATAAATACTACTTGCTGATATTTGTTTTCCAAATTTTGCCAGCAAGTAGGTCTTTGTTAATGGGATAGACACAGGATTATTTTTGCCAGCCATTCATTTTTTTTTTTTTTTTTTTCTGTCACTGAATTCACAGACTTGAGTTAGCTCCTATTTTCTTTTCAAATACCACTGGAATGGAAAAAGCATTTTATTTTTTATCAATATTAATATAAAGAATGTAAGAATATAAAAATAAAGAATATAAGAATATAAAATATTCTTTTCAAAGGAGATTCTTTCTCATCTCATCATGGAAAATATAGTCTTTTAACACCTTTTCATTATTAAACTGATGTATGAAAAGGGTTACAGAAAAGATTTTGGTAGAGTACATGCTTTTGCTACTCAATGAATTCCTCATAACTATGGCAGAGAAAAAGGAGGATGGCATGATGCCAGCCTTTCAAGTGATTAATGAGTGAGGGAAATTTTTATATTAAGATGTGTTTTCTTTCCATACAGAAAAACAGTCTTTTTGTATTTCTTTCTTACAACCATAGTAGGTAGCGTCCAAAAATTTCCCGTCTTTTTCAGATTTGACACCTGGTGATTTAAATACTTGTGTCTGTCTTCAGCAAATCACCAGGTTTGAAGAGGTTAGCTTCTAAGACTGTTTTCCCTGTAATTTCTGGGTCCATTTTAAAAACAAATTAGTGTTCTACATGGTAATCAATTGTAACTGTTTATTTTATTCTTGTATTTCTCATTATAACAAAAAAATATATTTAACTTGAATTACAGTAGTCACAGTTTCAAAGGGTTTCTCCTGTAACCATGTTCTTATGTTTAAGAGCAGAAGTAAACCAGGCAATCAAAAAAAACTTTTTTAAAAAATAATTCTGTTCACCACTAATTAGGTGACTGATTAGATACTGCAACCCTTTATCTACCAGGTTCTAAATTCTATGCATGTCTCAGGCAGATGGGCAGGTTTTTTTTTGTGGAAAATCCTGTAGGGATGTAGACTTATGTGAGTTGGCAGAACACTACGAATATTTGAGTGGATGAACTCCTCAACCTCTCACCAAGTCTCTGCTTCAGACAAGAACCTGCAAAACAATTGGAAAATTTGTCTGAAATGGTGAGCAACAAATTCATGACTTTAGGAGCTGTGGTGCACATTTTCCATTTTTCACTGCCCTGGGTATATTGGAAGAAGAGAAAACCAACAATCCAAAACTTGGCTCTGCATTTCTAAATTAAATCCAAGCATGTTTTTCTGATCATTCTTCAGTCACAGGGATCCTAAGATTCCAAGAAAAACATGATCTTGTTGGGGGGGGGGCAACAATAATGACCAACCTTCCTATATGCACTGTTTTCATTCTACAACACACTTTTTTTTTTTTTTTTTTTTTTTTTCTCCAAAAACTTCTGAGTTCCCTCATCTTTTCCTGAACTGTATTTAACTTATTACAGTTTCTTTTTGTTGCCATCCGGCAGCCAAGAAATAAAAGAGTTAATCTTCTAATTTAATGACAGGTATTAATCATTAACTCTGTTTGAAACATAACAAATTCATAAAAAATAAAAATAAAAATAAAATCTTACATAGATTCCTTGCACTTCTTATGAATGAGAGAAGGTTTTAACTGAGAAACAACTCCTTAGATGAAATCTGAGGTCTGCTGTGTTTTTAGTCAGAGGTCAAATGCTTCTTCCATTTCTATAAATGCTGCAGTTCTGGAAGGTTGTTGCAGATCAATAGTAAAGAAAATGAAATTTCTTGGCATTGGTAGAAAAAAACACATTTAATGTTAATTACATGTATGTCATTCAAAATGAATTTATCATCCATCTTTTTAAAGATTATGTTTCAAGATATCTTGTTCATTGGCTAACCACATCTTATTTATTTATTTATTTATTTATTTATTTTTACATATATATTCTTGAAGTTCTAGGCATTTCTGTATGCACCTTGTACTTTTCCAGTAACTAAACAGAATTGACTGAGATGTGGTCAAGCTTATATTTTTTGTTTCATTTGTTTTTGGTCAAGACTAACAACTACAACAAAAAGAAACAAAAGAAACAAACAAAAAAAAATCATCTCATAGGAATGAACATCTGCCTGGAAACTATTTTGATCAGATAGATTGGTTCTTCAAAAGTAGAAGAAATCAAAGCTGCCATATTGCTGAAAGCAACCGTGCAACTATAATGGATTCTATATTTCTAAATATAATGGCTAATTGGCTAAGGTATTACCACTACAAATGGACTACCAAGGCACTTCAGATATATTTTGTTATACAAAACTGAACAGAAGACTGTACATAGGACTGACAGGAGCCAGTAAGAAGAAATAAGCTTTACTAAGAGACCATATAGAAAGGAACATGAGAAAAAGCATTGCACAAACCCAGCAGTACATAAGGCTTTAGCATGAGCCTTGCAGTTTTCTGAAGAGAAGAATAATTAAGGATATAGTGAAAAGTGGAGAATGGGATAAAATGCAATTTAAATTTATTAAGGCTTTACTATTTTAAGATGCATTATTTTACATACATAAGAAATACAGCAGATCTTATCTCTGTGGGCTTCAATGAAGCATTAGAATTCAAGTGAATTTATTAGTTCACTGTGAGAGGATAAGGACTAGCAGAGGAATTACAAGGTCAGTCTCATAAACCAAAGGAGACCAAGAAATACAGAGCACTGAGAAGTACCAAGCCACCAGAAAAGTCATGGATTCGGTTCTTCAAAACTACTAGTTTTGAGTTTCTTCACAGTGAAAGGGAAAGAATCATCTGACATAAAGCACAGAGTCTGGTTCCAAACACAAGGGGTATAAAGTGACTATAACTGCCTTTAGCTCAGAAATTAAGCACATTTAACCACCACAGAAGTCAGGTTTCGATTAAGCTGATTTGTTCTGATAGGAACAAATGGCACAAACATCTGAACCTTGGAGCAGGACAATAACTGACATATGAAAAGGGTTATAAAATGAGACTTGAAGAAATGGTAGTGTATTGGACTGAGGCACAGACTGAAGAACATAAACATATGGTTTCTGGTTTTAGTATACTCTACTATTTTACCAGCTTAAAATTAAACCTTGTACCATAATTTTTAAAGAGTTTTCAGAATTATATTTGGCCAATATTAATTGCAGTTTATGTTTATTTGGTGAAGGCATCCATAAATTGAAGTGAGGACTATTAACTAGGAAATGAACTTTATATGGGATCTGGAGAAATTCAGGGATATTCTGTGCAACACAACAGAGAGATGTATGAGCAGGATTATTGCTGACCAGCAGAAATGCAGAACTTCTGGAATTGGTTACACAAGCCACAACTGTATTATTTTTTTTTTCTCCCTGAAATGCATTAGGGAGATTCCAGCTGCTTTGTTTTATTCAGAGCTGGTGGCCTCAAACATCCGACACTGCTTGATGTATATACCCGTGGGTTCTGCCTTTCCAGTAGATGGGGAGTTTCTCTGCGGCAAAGACTTCCTTCCTTGCCACATGTTGTTTTGCACACACTTTGTAACAACAGTAGAGTTCTTGGTTTTGTGCTATAGATAACAGTGTAAAGTAAAAGCCATGCTAAATGTCATTGCTGAAAGCCAAATACTTACACCCTTGAAAAATACAATAACAAATTCCCCTCCAAGCATCAAGCCAATTTGTTTAAAAACTTACATTCATGCAAGATTTTTACTTCTAGTTCAAAGATCAGCTCTTGGTTCTATATTTCCTCAGTTCCATCCCATTTGCATTGCAGAATATTTTAAGTCCACCTTTCTAGAAGACAGTCTTAGTTCCATCACATTATTACATTAAACAAAAGAAAGCCTTGGTGAAACTCCATGAGCTATAGGATAGCTCATAGGAATTTAGATTCAGTGTGTTGATCCTTTCTGACCCTAAAAACACAGTGAATCTCTCTCATCATAGCACAGATTTCCACATGTAGCTAAGCTCTATGTAATCATCTTGGATGCTAACAGAGCTCACAAACAAGATACAATACAGGCATGCTGAGATTTAAAGTCTGATTTCATGTTTATGTAAAATATAAATCTGTTCAGATACACTGGTCCCACAGGAACATATTATCATCTAAAGTCTCTAGCTACAGTTCATATGCAGTACCACAATTGAAAACCATCAACAACCCTTCAGAAGTCTGTTGAGTTCCTCCAGCTCATGTAACTGAGATAAATTTTTAGATTTTTTGGAAAAGAAGCTGAAAATGGCTGAGCACAGCATTGAAATCACAGGTAAGCTGAATTATGAAATGTCTGTGGCATGTCACATCCCTTTCTCAGCCCTGTTAAATCATATCTATTTTCAAAGTAAGAAACATCCATGACTGGATTAAAGAGACTGAAATGACACTTAGGAAGCAATGTTCCTATATTCTCTTTGACAGCATCAAGTGCTGAATGACATACCCAACTTTAATACCTTCTTGTTACTGTTTTGCTATTTGGTTGAGTAGTTTCTCTGTTCCTAGTCTATTCCAGTCTAGTCTATTCCTAGTCTATTTCAGATTCCTAGTCTATTTCAGATTAATTTTCCAATCTAGAACACATTATTTTTACCACCACATAAATGTTCTGGCCACACAAGACAACTTTTGACTGGGAAAAAAAATCTGGAATTTACATTTATTTTCCATGGCACATCACGCTGAAACAAGCCAAACAGTAACAATCATATGCTTTTGCCATAATGCATTCCTACAGCGACATACAACTTACTCCCTGAATCGGCAATGACTAACACTTATGTTTCTTTGACTTCACTCTTCAGTAATGGCTCTTTACTGCATAGTATTTTTTTTTTTGTCTTTTTCCCAACTTACAAGCTAAACAACCAGAATTTTAAAATTGTCTTTAAAAATATTTTTCTATAAACTTGAATTGCTCAGATCTGTCAATCTGTCATTCTTGCACAACATATCTTGCCCAAGAAAATTCTAAACTATAACACATAACTAGGTAAAGGTTTTTGATTCAGTAGGTGCTCAGTAAATAAGTTTAACCTTGGGGAAACTGAACCACAGAGTCGTAGAATAGCCCAGGATGGAAGAGATCTCTCATTTTATGGAAAAGGGTGCCTAGATGTTATCTAGTTATCTAGCATCCTGACCAGCTGCATCTTGAAAACCTACAGTGATGGTGATTACACCATATCCCTCGGGAGGTCATTCCAATGACTGATTGTTCTCACTGTTAAAAATTCCTCTTACATCAAGATAAAACTTCTCCCAATGCCACTTGTATCTATTGCTCCTTGTCTTCTCCTTGTGGCTCCATACAACGGGAGAACCTCCATCCTCTCTATAGCCACCCTTTAAGTAGTGGAAAACTGTGGTGAGGTCCCCCTGAACCCTCTCTTCTCCAGGAAGACTTAATTACTTCAGTCTTTCCTCAAAGGGCAAATTCCCCAGCCCTTTGATCACCTTCATAGCCCTCCTCTGGACCATTTCCAGTCTGCCTTTTTTTTTTTTTTTTTTTTTTTTTTTTTTAATTGTGGGGACCAGAACTGGACAAAGTACTTATGCAGCCTGACAAACGCTGAGTGGGGTGAGATGATCACATCTACTGCCTCTGACAGTAGCGCCCCCACAGATGCAGCCCAGGATTTCATTTGCCTTTGATGTTGTGGCAGCACTGCATGCTCAGCTTGTTGTACATCAGGACTGACAAGGCCCTTTCAAAAAGGATGCTCCCCAGCCACACAGATAACTTTCAAATAGGAACAAGAAATAAACGAAATTAAGAAATTAAACAAAATTATACTGCCAAAGGAGACCTAAAGCATATAGACCTGGGCATCCTGGGTTGCATTAGGAAGAGCATTGCCCGCAGGTTAAGGGAGGAGATCACTCCCATCTGTTTAGCACTGATGAGACACATTTTAAGTGCTCGTTTCAGTTCTGGGCTCCCCCTACAAGAAAGGCAAGGGCATACTGTCATGAGTCCAGCAAAGGACTATGAATATGATTAAGAGGCTTGAACATCTGGCGTACAAAAAGGCTGAGAGAGCTGGCACTGCTCAGACTGAACAAGGGTCAGGGAAGATCTCCTTCCTAACTGTTTGTAAATATCTACTTGAGGTGCAGTTGAGGTACTAAAACTGAGAGATCCAGATCCTTGTTAGTAGTACCCAGTAACAAGGGAAAAAGCAATGGACAAAACATGAAATAAAGAAATATCATTTAAACATAAGAAAAAAATATTTTACTGGGAAGTTTGTTGTACACTAGGTGAGGCTACCCAGAGATGCTGTGGAGTTTCCATCCTTGAAGGTGCTCAAAACTCAACTGGAGCAGTCCTAAGCAAACTGTTGTGGCTGCATCTGGTTTGAGTGGGTAGTGGGACTAGAGAATCTCCAGAGGTCCCTGCCAGTTTCAGCCACTCTGCAATTGCATGATCCAGTTGTTAGCATATTCTTAACCTCCTTTACAAAATACATCATTTTTATCATTTGTCTCAGGAGAACCACTAAACTCTAGCCCAAAGGATGTAAGTAACAATGTTATAAAATCTTCCATTCATTTCCTCAATATTTTCTTAACTTTTTTTTTTTTTTTCCTTAATTTTATTTTCTTGGAGACCTATTAAGAAAGAATCTATGCTGGTAATTACTTTGAAAGAGAACCTCCTTAGCTTCCGTAAGATATTACCACAGATCCTAATTCGGAGGGAGCAACTTTTATGAAACTTTTTGAGTGGAGGAAACTATTTTAAAATGGAACCTCTTTCAAATTCATAGCTTCTCCCCTATCTACACTTCAGTGCTAGTAAAGTCAAGTCCATCTCACTATCATTATCAGAAACCATTTTTCTAGTCAAAACTCCCCAAGAGACTTAACAAGGAGCCAATCAAGCAGCATCTCAGACTGAGACAGAATGCATCCTTCCGTAATTCATTTCCTAAAATTAAATGATTTAGGCAATTACTGTTGTTTTGTTAATTTTTTCTTTTACATGCACAGGCATGAGAAACAAAAATTTGAAAAAAAAAAAAAAAGTTAGATTGTATAAGCCTTTGAGATTCTTGTGTTTTGTTTTGTTGTTGTTGTTGTTTGTTTGTTTTATAAGAGTTAATTTTTAATAGGGATCCACAAGTAAGAATACATTGTTATGAAGCCAGAGGCTCAGCTATCATTTCATTGAAGTCCATGAAGTTAAGTACCGTCACCTAAGTTGAATTTTTGACTCATCATACCTCATTTTTAAGATATTTAATGTTTTCCATGCAAGTTTAGCTCTCAGACAAGACAGCAGACTGAAACAGTAGGATAACCAAAACCACAAAACCACCAGATGATTAGCACTTTCAAACACTCTCAGAGCTCAGCAGGATTTAATTAAGAAGTCAAAGGTAACAGGACTGATACCACACTGCCAATTCTCTGAGCCAACTAATTTCCCAGCCATCTTGCAAAGCTTTAAAGTGCTTTTAAAATTTGTTACAATGCGGATGGACAATATGTGATTTTACATTACCAGTGACTAATGATAATATACAGAAAATGAATGATTAACAGCTGTGTAGTTTTGGGTTTTGTTTTTGACATGCTAAATGCTTTTGTGTCCTTTGCACATAATTATTCCACAAATTCACCTTACCCGTGTGTTTTGAAAAGTTCAAAATATCTCTCTATATTAATTTCTTGAAAATCTTTGTATACCTCTTAATCATATATAGATCTGGTGACTGATTTTCTGCCAACATCCTCTAACATGATGACATGTATAATGCAAAGCTAATACATATTTTGGCAACCACACTGATTGTGCTTAATGATCACATAAGACAAAGAAATTTGGTCTTGACCAGAATTAAGATCAAATGACCTAGTTGCACATTTACGTCTGCCAGGTGACATCCTACACTGCATCAAATCACACAACTGCAATGCAGTATTTAAAAAAAAAAAAAAAAAAATCAATGGGAAAAATGTGGTAGATTTTTGCAGCAGAAAACCAGATAATACAAGGAGCTTATGGGTTAATTATTGTGTCCTGTAGTTCCAAAAGCTATTGACAGGAATATTTTTGCAAGGATCTAAACAGCCATTGCAGCCTATGTGGAAATATATATATATATATATATATATATATATATATAAATCAATCAACAAAAGCTAACAGTGTGCTAAATCATCATACAAAAAAAAAAAAAAATCTCAAAAAATTAACTTGATTTTCATAAAATGTAAGTTTTATGGAAATGAAGTTATCAGCTAGTCACAAAAATGAGAACAGACGGGTATAGTACTTGACACCAACAGGATGTGGTTTAGCTTAACTTTCCTTCAAGACTATTTTTATTCAGTGAGGTTGTCTGTCTGAGAAGGAATTTCTGATTCATCTATTATAGATATGCACACATAGAGATAGTAATAGACAGAGACAACTAAAAACCACTGAGGAAATAAATAAATCAGATATACTTTGGGTTACAAGACACATCAATAACACTCCTTAGATTTTCTTTCAGGCTATGCAATAATATACTGGCATCAGAAATAGTAATGTCAACTTTGCAGTTGATAAGTCTCAGAAGAGAGATTAAAAGAAACAATATGCATCCTAAAATGGAAAACGTGAAAATTATATATATACACAGATAGGTGCTAATAATCAAAGAGTGTAGCAACTGACGCAACAAGTTGTTAATGTGCAAGAATTAAAAGAACATTCACAGGAGAAGGAAATATAAGATCTCCCAGGTACAAAATATACTTTAAAAAGAACAGAGATTTCCTGAACTTCAGAGTTGCACATTAATTCCCATTGGGCCATAGAAATGTTTTCCCCCAAGTTTTAATGGAATAAACTCAAACAATGTTGGTAGAAACAAAACTAATTTCCTTTCTTGACAGCCACATTAGCTTGCCAACAGAACTTTCTGCTTAGATCCTGATCCACAGATATTCACATCACAAAGAGTTTACCACATTAAGTGTTGAAAATAACTGTTTTTAGAATGTCATAAACAACTTTGAAGATTGCCTTTCTCTGTCAACACTTTGAGATTTCTTTTTTGCATCATCTGCATATACATCTGCATATGAAAAAGCAAGAATCATAAGGATTTAGTGTTTATGCTGTGGGTATATGAAGAGTTTCACATCTCTAGGATGATTTTCCCATTTTTACTGCTAGGAAAAAGCAAATTGGAAAATGCTTAGACCAATATGCTAAAAATATTTCTAAAGGCAAGGTGTTTTTAATCTTGCAGTGCCCAGTATATTGGATCTGAAAACAGTAATTGACTTTTACACTGCCAGACTAAACTGCACATTTGGACATTAGCAGTGTGTACAATCAGATAAGCATTAGAGAAAGGATGCAGATATTATTTCACTGAGTGCTCTGAAAATGTTAGCTCTGAGTGAAAATGGTAAGTGGTATGGAACTCCAGTAGACAAAGAAACCTCTTGCATAAGAAAGACCAAAGCTTCAAGGTTCTTCCATCAAAATTAAATGTCACCTATAAAGGCTGGAGACACAAAGAGTAACAAGCCTGATCTTTGATTTGTCAACACAGTAATGATGACTGAGTTTGTCTGTAGATCATATTATTCAAAACAAAACAAAAACAAAACCTCCAGAGAATGGTAAAAGATAAAAGACAGTTTTTATGGTACCCATGTAGAAGAACTGAGAGTGGACTTAGAGGATCCTGTGGTGGACAGAGTATGATTAGGCAGCACAACCTATTTTATTCCCCTTCATAAACCAATGGATTTCTTTTGTCATCTTCTGGTTGCATTTTTGGGTGAAATATGACCCCAGTTAAACTAATGGACTAACATGTATCTATAGATTAGAGTGCAGCTGATTTTCCACAAAGAATGTATTTTTTACCTTTGCTCCATAACAGCATCTAAGACAGTAGCCCTAAAAAAAAAAAAAAAATAACAATTCCATATAACACCTATTCCAGACAAGATTATTATTTTGCTTTTCTGCTAATAAAATAGCTGTTGGAGACAGGGATCTGGTGCTCCAGAGGTTACCTTTTGTCAACTTTTTCAAAACACTCCCACCAGCCACCTAAACAGTGGGATCTATAAACATTCATCTGTTCTGTTCTTCTATAGCATATTTCCGTGCAGCAGAATGTGTTGTTACAGATCAAACTGTTAAACTAATTAATTACTAGGATGCATCATCTCTCAATGTTCTTTTATGTTCTCACTTTCCAAAAACTTTATATTTGTTTCACAGAAGTTCCTTAAATGGCATTTTCCTCCCTGTACTTCCAAACGCTTCTTTCTATGGAAGTGCTGGCTATACATCTTTCCACCCTTATCACAACATCCTGTGGCTCCTGCAGAATCTCGGTGTTTCACAGGTAGCTTCTCTCTCCGAGCTTATGTTTGCTATAAGCTGAGAAAACAACACAGAAAATCTTCTTTGGATAATCAGTTTCTACTTCCAAAAGGCAAAAAGTAAGTAAACATTTTCTGGCTCAGTTACCACCTCCCCACCTATTCTCCTCCAAGGGAAACTCACAGCATTGCAAGTATTGCTTCTTTGAAACCTCAGCCAAACTTCCTTGACTCATCACATCAAAACAAAGCCCCAGCCTCTGAGCCTTTAGCCTGACTTGCTTTTCCAAGTTCAGCGTGAAACTTCAGATTAAATGAAACATCAGATTTGGAACTTTATTTGTTACAGTCCACCTGATTGTATATACAAACCTGACCCATTTCACCTGCAAGCTGATCATCTTTTTTTTTTTTTTTTAAGCGCAAAAAACACCCTGCTTTCTTGGGGGGGGGGGGGGGGGGGGGGGGGGGGGGGGGGGGGGCCGGGGG
>NC_048926.1:60757304-60802361 GCF_011077185.1 Oxyura jamaicensis | reverse complement strand
CCCCCCCCCCCCCCCCCCCCCCCCCGTCCTATGGGGACAGTTCCAATTTGATTCATGTACAGACCAGCAGTTACATTTTGCACTTGCATGTGGAACACACACACACAAAAAAAAAATGGCAGGAATTATATCACAAGCATATTTGCCAGCTAGTTACAAACTCTTTTCTTTTATTTCCATGAAAAGCAAAGCTACTGAATTTGTACATTTGCATGATATATTGCCAATGTGAAACTATTTTTGTGTGAAGTATGTCAGATTTTGCAAGTCTTTGTAATAAAATATTGCATTGAGTTTTCATAAAAGTAGTATATTGAAATAATATCTAAAAGAGTAACGTAGCTTTTCATAAAATAATAATTATTGTTTCCAACTCATGCTGCTTTTGCTTGTATTCTTTAGTGGCCTGCTCTTCATTTATTTAATCTCAACAAGGACTCAGCAATATCGCTTAGTGGAAGTTAGGATGACAGAATTAGATCTTATTAGCTGTGATTTCCCCATTTCAGACGTTGGTGAAACTGGTAAAATAGTGATGACTGATGCAATGGTGATAAACTGGTGAAATAGTGATGACTAGAACTCTGAAAGTTTTGCATCTTATAGAAGAATATATTCTTGTCTGGGTTTTGCTAATCCATTTAAGGGTACATGGAGAACACCACTGCCAAAAAAGAGTCTGTCTTCATCAAAGGGCTCAAAATCTGCGTACTTCCATAATACTTAATCATCTAGATTAGGTAGAAAGTAACATTAGATGATCTAAGAATGCTTTCTATTTTCAGAGTGTATTAAATCTATTAATAAAATTAAAGCTGGTTACTGTAGAAGGGTTAACAAAACAACGGGCTTGTTGCAACTCATTTTTCTTTTCACAACATCGGGAAATTTTTTTCTACTTCTCAACACTTTAGCCAAAGAAGATGAGTAATTCATTGTGCCTTACTGAAATCAATTGTTGTCTAATTTCACAAGGGAGAGATTTGTTAATAGCTACATTACCATCAGTAAAACAAAACAAGCAGGATGCCTTGTTCATCCACATCTTCTAGTATAAATAAAAAAGTGACTTGCAGCAGATTCATAGGGGGAGGTTTTCAACCACAGATGGCTGGCTGTGAAGACGGATATCAAAAAATAATGTTGACTACTAATTCACTCATGAGGGAGAAATTAAACGCAGGCTTGGCAAGTGCAGATGCACAGCAAAAGGAGGTTCTTCCAAAGTGTTCAAACCTGTATTTTCCATCTAGCGTGTCCACATGCAGTGAGACTTCAAAAAATGCAGCACAGCATACAGAATCCTAACTTTTAAAATTGTTTTTGCCAGGCGGGACAGAGGAAGACACTGGCAGAAAGCGTTTCTGCTGTTGAGGGGAAAACAGGATTGCTCATTATTGAAATATTTGCCACTTACCAGTGCTTCAAAGAGATAAAAAAAACTGTTTCTGACTTACAAACAGAATAGGTCAGCGTATAACAGTTCAATATTTCTACAGCGACAGGAAAGAAAAGCTCTTAGGTGTGCTATTTTACTATGTAACTTGAGCCAGCCATAGAAAAAATTGTTCTCTCACTTATGAGGAAGTACAAGAGTAGAAGAGTTTCAGAGGTGACTAGCTGTAATTCCTTGCTGTTCTCTTTCTCCTTTTCTCATAGTACTTCTAACTCCCACCACCTTTTTCTGCCACACAGAAGAAACCGTACAGCTCGTTGTTGAAATTACTATACCAGCAATTCTGTAATAAGCCTGATCAAAAGAGGGTTTAAACTCAACTTAGACAATTTACCCAAGAAGTTTAACAACGTTTTCAAGTTCTGAGTTTTTCTGCATTGTGCTAGCATCCTTGCTCACAATAACAAGGAAAAAGAAGTAATTGTCTTTATTCCTTCTTCATTCCTCTGCCAGAATCATGTGCCCCTTTCCCTTCTTTTTCCTGTGAGCAACAACTGCTGTGGGATGGGGTCCAGCACCCTGGTCAGCGCCACCCAGCCACACCATGCTGGAGTGATGCCCTCCGGAGCATTGCTAACCAGCTGTGCAGTGGCACAATACAACATATATGCATACATACATACATATTCTCCCTCCTAGTATGTGGCTGAGTTTGAGACCAGTGAGCACGCTGGCTGCCCACAGGCCAGGCCACCACTCCACTCACTGTTTGTCACAAGGAGAAGAACAAGGCCTGGCATGGACTACCACTTCCCTCCAAACTCATCAGCCCTAACAATGATCACCCTTCTCCTCCCTCCGGCAGCATTACATCTGTGGCTGCTTAGGCAGCAGGTACTTTACAGACGGTGACAAGATGAGGTCTACCCTAATGAGACTGTGATATCAAAGGAAATCATTAATCTTATGAACATAAAATCCAGGCAAAACACTGTCTGTAAGCAGAAACTGCCTAACATAATGATGCTGCAGACAGGCAACTACTGACCTGGGTTTTGCAGAGCTGTAATCATTCACAATCTCTGTTTATATGAGTGCTGCTCAAATTTCATTATGCTTAAAACAATCCCCTTGGGAAAAGCATCTGGAAAGTCCAGAACACATCTATTCCAGATCTGCTACATAAACGTAAACGCACTGTTAGATAAATGCACAAGGCTTTATAAATAACTAATACTAATCTCATTCTCTGGTTCAAATACAATTTGCTGACATTGCTTTTTATGGAAGGCACCTTATTGCTAAAAATGCTAAAAGTGATCTTGTATAACTCTAGTTCAAAGACTTATTAACACATCTTACTCACACTGCTTTTATTAAAAGAAAAACACATCAATGTTACCAATTGGCTTTGGTCCCATATCCAAATTTGGTAGACTTGTAAGGTTTCTGAGTGACAGGTATATAAATTTATATAAATGCTGATGTGTTTCAGATCACACATTTTCTGGACCTCAACTTCTATTCAGCCTCCACCCCTCCTCCATACGGCTCTCTAAAATAACTGCTATTCTGTCAGTTGCTGACAGAAGACACATCTGCAGTTACTCTGACTTTTTAATTTTTTTGCCTATTTAAAAATCTTAGATTTTAGTTCATAAATCATTTAAATTAGCTTTTTTTCTTACAAGAAAAAAAAATATGCATAGAAGCAAATAGTTATATATAAATATTGATTTGATATATAAATATCAAATATATATATTTATATTATCAAATATATATATTTATATTTGATATATATCAAATATATATAAAATATAAATATATTTGAAAAATATAAATATATAAATATAAATATATATATCAAATTATATATATAAATATATATATATCAAATATATCAAATATCAAATATAAATATATTTGATATATAAATATATGAAATATAAATATTGATTCTGATATATAAATATCAAGTCGGCAAAATCAGAAGTCGTGGTGAAAAGCTTCAGATGACATGTATTTAAAAGATATCCATGCAAAGCAGCTTAGAAATTAAAAATAACTCACAATTAAAATAAAGGATGCTTTTGTTTACATGAAAGTAATTTTTCCTATAGCAGAGGCCTGGAAGCAACTTTAATTTCTGATCAGGTGAGTACACTAGCATCTGCTTGCATGGCACAATACTCCGTACATGAATTACATGAGCTGCATCTATCCTCAGTAAAATGCAAGTACCTATGCTGCATAGTTATGTAATGAAAGACACATAATCCACTACATTTTACTAATCATTGTAACACCTTATAGATTTAAATGAACTGTACAGCATATACCTGTCAAAACTTATCTTGCAGAGAATCATTTTACTGAATGTGCCCTGAGGCTGACATTGGAAATTGTGCTTGTTTTATGGACTCAGAGAAAGCATCACGTATTTTTACATATTGTGTCTGCAATGCAAGAGAGAACAGAAGGGACAGTGAGCTCATACTACTTCATCTCAACGTCATCAGTTGAACTGTGGTAAATGGCCCTGACCCTAGGCTTTTAAGCCTAGTCTTAATGTTAAGCATAAGAGTAATACCATTGACTTCAGTTCTGAAGTGCCTTCACAAGTTGAGGCTTAAGTTCAGACTGAAAAATATTATTATTGGTCAAGCACGATGTTAAGGAGCAGGAAAATCTCTTTTATAAAAAAATCAGGAGATTTAATCTTGGACTCAACAAAATTTAAAAAAAGAAACAAACAAACAACAAAAAAAGTAAAAACTCTAAAACACTATTCACAGTGTTGCTTTCCAGAAAATAAATGTTTTTGTCTTCTCTCTCTTTTCTTGCAGGATTCTATTTTTATACTATCCTCCTAACTGCAAAGCCTTTCACTCTTAAGAAAGAAAGCTTATTATGTCATTTAAATCTCCTAAAATCTCCATAATTTCCTCATAATTTCCTCAAGTAAATACTATTGGTTCACAGCAAATCAGTAATTTTCACAACTATGATCAACCTGTTGTAAATTTAGAGCAGATAAGTATATTTACATAAACTACTAATAAATGAAATGGGATTTAAAGTAAGGGTGAAAAAAGAACAATTTTGAAGAAACATATTTTTGAGTCTGCTCTAAAGCTTAATTTAGGAAAAATTCCCTGCTAGTCATACAACCAATCAGAGAAAAGGAAGAGGAACATTTTCTGTGATGCTCCGAGGCATCACTAGAGTCATTCAGAGTCTCAGAAAGATCTTTTCTATCATACATCCTTTTTCAGGCTGAGTTCAAAATCTGTTTGAAACTAAATTCAGACAACTTTGACAGTATGAACATGAGCAGGTTCTAAGTATACTTGTAATTAAACTCTTGCCATCTGTGTGTTACTTATCTCTATGCATTTTTATGACCTCATTCAGCATTTGAAGACATTACGAGGAAAGTTCAAGCTGAGGACCCTGATGATCTTATTAAAACTGTGTTCACTGTAACAGGCCAAAGAAATAAATTTATTTTGATAGTAGCTATTTGACATTTACTAACTCATTTACCTGTGCGCTGTCTGTACTTTCTGAACTGTCTGTATTTGCCCTTTTCTGTGTTTTGGTATTAAAGGCCTATATATCTTCTTCACACAGTTAAAATGAGACCCTTATCAAGTGGATTGTTTAAATTGGAGATAATATTGTTGCTTTGATTGACAGATTTCTTTAAAACACTATTCAGTAGAAGTATTTTTGTATGTACCAAAGGTATTTTTATATGTATTTAAGAACATGTGATCCTGATAACTCTTTTAAGGCAATTTTGATTGTATAACCATTTGCTTTTCATGTCAACAACAAAACTGAACAGCTACCCAGTGAGTACGCTCAAGTATAATTTCATTGATATATTTCATTTATAATTTGAATGAATGAGCTCTTTCATTTCTTTATGGTTTACTGAAATGTTTAAAATGCATCTCCTCTTCTTGATACTCTACATTTTATAAAACCATAGGAAAAACCTAACTTATGGTTATCAAAATTCCTAAGTGTTTTTCATTGCATATCATACCTTTTCTGCTATCTCAAGTGACTCTGCTGTTGGAATAAGAGCTTCTACTTTGCAAATAGGCCAACAGTAGACTCCATAACAGATGTTAGCTTTACATTTAATTTAAAACATGTATGCCTAATATTATAGCAAGAGCCATTAACTGACAACATACCATGGAATGTGTAATATTAGAAAGAAAAATTTAAAGTTTGTCATAGCTGCTATGGTTTAGTTACATACATCTCTAACTAAAGAAATGAATTCCTTGAGTAAAAAGTTGGCTTTGCAAACAAAAAGTATTTTTTATTACAATAATTTTTTGAAGTTACCTCAGAATGCACCACACTAGCTTATTAATTTGAAACTGAAACTAAACAGTAAGGTTACTCTGTATGAGCTAAAACAAGAAAGCAGAAGGTCATTGAAAAAATATTTAGACAGACAGTCTAAGGTCTCAACAATAAAACTAAAAATGAAATCTGCTATTATAAACCACTTAGAGTTTATTTTTATATCACCCACCACCAGATATTCCTGAAGGTAATTTATGACATAATTAAAGGTTCAATGGTGCCATGCAGAAAGAAAGGTTATTTTAAGATATACATCAATATTGCAGTCACAGGCCAGACAATCGCATCTTAAAAGTGAGTAAAAACAAGTCATTTCGCTATTTTGAATTCAGTTTTGGCAGAATCTGAATGTCTGAAACATGCCAACTAACAAATCTACATTGAATTAGTCTGATATCTACATTTCCTTTGTGTAGCATGGTCTGAGAAAACAAAAAAATAGCACAGGTGATAAAAATTGTAAATACTTGTCCTTAATGTTCAGATGCTAATAAAACAATGGTGTTTTAGTTTCAGCAAGCACTGCATTAGTAACTTCAGAGTGTGGTTGTGAACTTTGCAGATATCATAATACCTCCATTCCTGTGGCATTATTTTAGCATGTATTGTACTTGTTTACATATTTCCCAGTGTGCTTCCAGAAGTGTATTTTCCTTTAAAAATTGAAGGTGATACATCTCTATTTTAACAACAAAAATAGTAAAAAATTGTCCTCTCATTTAGGTTCTTACAAAGACATTTTTTCCCCTAATGTTTAGAGCTGGAAAAAAAAAAAAACAAAAAACAAAAACAAAAAAAAATATTTTTTTTCTAGTTTTCTCTGAATTACAGATAGTAAAAATTGTTCCTTTATTCAGGGAAGCAGAATGACTCAAGAAAAATTGCACTGAAAGTTTAAGAAGCTGAAATCTCATATTCACTTTGTAGAGCAGAAACACCACCTTAAATGAAACTCAAAGCTTCTGTTATGACTCTGTCAAAGGACTTGTATCATATTTTGGAGGATACTACTTTTTAGGAGAGCAAGCCTTTTCAGTATCCAGGATTTTTCCCACCCCTAGAAATGCAAATAGCGTATGAAAATTATTGCCAAGCAGGACAGTATTTTTGTCAACTTCTGAATATATCTGAGAATATATGACTATTTGGAAATCTTGTATGAACAAGTGTAGTGAACAAGTAAACAATTACTAACAGACTGCTCAGGAATGGAAAGAAATGTCTACATTTATGAACAGTATATCCTGCCATTGCTGAAATAAGTATGTCCACAAGGTTTTTGTTTTGTTTTGTTTTGTTTTTCAGTCTGAAAACAGTTTTAATAACTCTACACTTCAGTTCATGTCAATATTACACTCAAAAGTATTCCCAGTGATTAAATTAATCCATATAGCTAACATTTATTCTGTTTGCTGTTGACAGGTCTACTATACAAAGGACCATATTTATAAAGCAACCAGTGTCTTTTCAGCTTCAGAGAGAAGGTAGTGATTGGTATACATCACTAAATAAAAGCATTTTCAACTTCCAACAACAGACAGATTTGCAACATACCTCAGCTGTGCAGTTTTCTAGCATATTCTTGGATGATTGTTTTATGAGTAAACTACAACAAATAATAATTTTTATTAAAATAATTTTATCTAAATGAAGTGTCATAAGAGAAGTCTAACCCCCATAGCCTACTTAACAGTTTTAATAGTTCTGAGTGTATAATGAAGGAGTAATAGGATCACATTAGGAACAAAAAGTCATGAAAAAAAAAGCTATTTGAACCTGTACTAAACTGTTCGTAACTCTTTTACTTGTTTCCCACTGTCCCTTGCTGAGAAATTTCAATGTCTCATATTACCCACCATAAAAACTTTGAAAGTTTATGCAGCATGACTCAAATACTACCAGAATGTTTCAGAGATGTAGTTATACATGAGAGGCTAAGTAGGTGAATTCAAGGAAGAGTACAAATAAATAAATTAAAAAGAAACAGAACAATTTGTCTGTAACCTAGATTCAGCAGTGCAAACAATAGTGATGATGTGTTGTCACAAAATCACAAAAAATATGTAAAAAATGATTACAAACTCATATGCTACAGGCTATAATGTATTGCAAGCTTAATATTGGATTTTCTGTTTTGAAGTCAAACTCATAACTGGTAAGTTAGATCTTGTATAGGTAAATTTAAGGCAAAAAGAAAAAAAGCCTGACAGTAAACAGCTATGAGCAGCATTGAAAACTATTCTAATGCATCACAGGAATAGAGAAGTATAATAAAACATTAACTTGGCTAAATTGGATTCTTCATTGACTACCGTGATGAAAAAAAAAAGCATCAGACAAAAAAAATGATAATAAGGAGGCCATATTACTCATGATTGCAAAAGAAAAACAAGAGGTTGCAAGGAGGACAAAGGGTAAATTGTGACAGTCAAGTCATATCAACGGCGAGAGTGAGATACAAGAAGATGAAGAGCTGACTTGACCTCTTACTTTGTACAGAGAGAAAGAAATTGTCATAAACTTGTATTTTGTGGAGGCTTTAATGTCTTTCTGCCACTAACAGGTCAGCTGTGCACAGATGAACAGAATTAATATTTTAACAGCTGAAGACTGTTAAAAGAAAATACCAAAAAGTGCCTGGATAAATTATATGTTACCAAATTAGTTAGTCTTCATGAATTTTACTTTAGCATAATAGAAGAATGATCCAAAGAAATTTCATATACACGACTGGCAATATTTGATAACTCAGGGGAAATAAGTGAAGCAGAAAAAGACTGGATGAAAGTCAGGCTGTTGCTGTCTCTAAAATAAATAAATAAATAAATAAATAAATAAATAAATAAATAAATAAAATAAAAAAATGAAACCAGGGTCCAGACAGCTTTACGCCCTGGAGAAATTGCAGAAGAAAAATTAGGCAAACTATTTGTCAGCACCAGAGAATGAGGAGGAGGTGACTGGCAACCGACGTGTTTTTCAAGAACATACCATTATCAAACTGAAAACTTTCTTCTACATTGTAATAGGTCTCATTGGTGGAGGCAGCAGATGACAGCACACTGTTACATCCACAAAGGTTATGACATTGCCTCACATGACCTTCTCAGAAATAATACAGCAAGACAGTCTAGGAGACTAATCACGTAAGTGAAGAAAAAGGTTATTAATGGATAGTTAGATAGGTCATTAGTTGATTAGTAGGATAAAATATGGTGGTCTCTTGTTTGTTTGTTTTAAACACGGATGCTACAAAGCTGGAAACGTACACTGGAAAGCATACAAGAATTATCTCGGCAGACAACACAAACTGTTTGGGAAGACACCTTTTCCTCAAATAACTAACACTAAAAGTGCAAATGCCTACCTCAGACGAAGTTCATCATTAATTGTGCGAGGTAGCTCCACATGGAGATCAATCTTGCTACACATATATACCTTTTCAACACAGAAGCAAATCTGGAGACAGCTGAACACACTTCATATACAGTTATTTCAAAATTAGGGGGGAAAAAATGGTCCCCAAATGACTACATTTATTTTTGTCCCAAGAGTTTCCTGCAAGCTACTGATAGTACAAAAAGAAACTAGCCACTTTTCCAAGTTTCAGTTATGTTTCAGGGTGATGTTTTGATGTAGATCTGTTATAAGAAAATAGTGACTGTGAACTCTCTCTCTTGTAAAATCAACCTAGCTAATGCATCAGTATTGTTATATTTCCTAATTTGGGCTTCAGAAGCTGCTCCTAAGAAATTCTGTCAGAAATATAATCAATCAGAATTCAGCCTCAAGCTTACACTCAAGTGCTTTATTAGAGCAGCTCTCCCACTCCTTCCCTTACTGAGATTTTTTTTTCTTTGATTTAATTTAAAAAAATAAATTGTATTTAATTAAAAATAGAGAACAAAAAATTTCATTGAAACAAATCCAGTAGAACACTCTTCTAGTACAATTGATATAACACCATTCTACAAACAGAATTCCATCTGTTTGTTGGCAAGATAGTCCACACAGTCTTCATCCAGAAGAGTACGAATGCTCTTTTATTCCATAATTTGATGCTAATGCTTCATTTTCAACTCTAATGGCTAATTTAGGTCTTTTATCCTATTAAGTATAATTTAGGGCATTACTCAAGCTGCAGAGATAAGACAGGTGAGTCGGCATGATTTGCTTTATTGATATTCTTGGAAATGGACAGATAAAACTGCATTCATATATTCACTCTATCCAGGCAGACAGAACTCATCCAACAGGAAAAAAGTTTACAGCACAACTCTTAGAAAGGTGCTGCAGTTTCTTTAAAAATGTTGTGATTCAATTCACATCTTAATGTGAGTTATGCAAATACATTTGGTTTAATCCTGCTGGCAGGGCATCCTCTGCAGTTAATGGAGGCTCCTTCGGAAGGTGATCCATTGATTTGTAAGACAGGTTTTGAACAAGGGTACAATGAATTATTTGCTTCTCTCTCTACTGACCACAGCAGGGATCTACTTAGGCGTGTACTTTTTCTAGGTACTACATAATTAGCTAGGTAAAGTTAAGATATCCTAACTTTTATCCTCCTGTTAGTGCTCAAAGCCAGATGGGCATATGCTTTAAAAAGAAAAAAAAAAAAAAAAAAAAAAAGGATACACTCTTTCAGAATCTTCATAAAGCATCTCTTCGTTTGACTTATTTTAAATTCAAAAGCTTCAATCTTTGACCAGTATTAAAGATCTGGTATCACTTAGTTGCATATAAATGACATTATATAGTTACTTAAGACCACCACTGTTACCATGAAAAAAAAAAAAAAAAAAAAACTCAAATCATATTTCATACTACAAAATAAATAATTAAATAAATCTATTTCTCATACATGCAGATCTGTATCTAAGATATAATTGTGGCAAATAGGCACATCTATGACACCTTAAGTCAGGTTGAGAACGTAGCTATTGTGGTGGCAAATTAACAGGATGCGAAGGTGATTATCAGCTGTTCAAAGCTCTATAATAATGGTAACAGTGTCCCTTTGAAAAAAGCAAAACAATGGGAGCTTCACTGTTGTTTATATGCATTTTTTCTTCCCTAAAATAATCACTGTCAGCCAACATATACACCTTCACTTGTACTGTAACTACTTTTGCTCTTCTAAACACCACAGTGTGTGTTCCAAGTCTCCAACTAGTTTTCAGAATCCTGTGTTTGGGCTTCCCAAATAACTCATGCATCACTGTGTAACAAAAACAACCCCCATTCATACAGGAAATTTGTTCAGTAGGAGGAAGAGAATGGCGGAACCAATGCACAGAAGGAATATTGATCAATTTAATATGTAGAGGATGGAAAAAAGTCTTTACTTGCTGAAGTGGTGAGCAATGAATGTCCTGTAAAGTAAGAGCCACATGTAAAAGTCTGTTTTCTAAGTACCCAGGTTCCATTTAATTATTTGACTTTTACTAGAACAATAGTGCCTACTCAAGCTGGGTATGTATCTGAATGAGTTCAAGGTAGCTTTCATGCTAACATTTTGCTTCACTGACTGATGGTGATATGGGAGAAGAACAGGTTGAAGCCAGTTTTTAAAGCTGAATTTACCACATTTGAGAAGGTTTAAGTACCCTGAAAGTGAGTTTTATGTTATTTTTGCTGTGGACAAGACTTCGCATTTACTATTATGGACAATATTTCTTAAAAATTAAAAAAAAAAAAAAAAAAAAGTGTTTTACTATAAAAGATTCCATTTTGTCATTTAAAATAAAGTTATTTTTCTTATGTTAAATGTATTTTAAATGTAAAAATAAATCAGCATTTTTTCATCATGATTGCAATTGTCTGTGGAGCAGTCTGTCTGCATATTAAACAGTACTCTTCTATCTACAGTTTTTCAGACTTAAACTTCAGAAAATAGTAATGGTTTCAGTTGTAGATTTGTCTCATATTTGGTGTAGAAAAGATCAATGAAAAGCAACAAAATGAGTCATCCCAATCCTGTCAGAGTTCAGTCCTATAAATCCCAGATGAAAAAGTTTGCATTGTCAATTAGTAATTTCTGTATTTCACATTTGTATTTCAAGTTAAGTTTAAACAGCTTGGAAGAGAGTCCAACACATGAGAATGATTTTTACAAAAATGGTACATTTAAAAAATGTATTTTGCATTGGAGTTTGAATTTAAATCGCTGCCATGACAGCATACCACTGACTCACTTAATTGCATTGCGGGGCAAATCCTGTAATGAGCGCCTATTCAAGGTAGAGCCCATCATGAAGTTCAGCACTGCACAACAAACAAACAGTTTATGAATTATGTAACACTTGTTTTGTTTACCAGTCTCCTATTCAGAATTTTGAGAACAGTTCATTTTACATGAGTAACTTTCCGTTTGGACTGAATTAAAATATTCACTTCTGAATGACCAAGGGACATGATTAAAATGTATTGCATCCCAGTAGCTGAAAGTTCTAACAAAATTCAAGGTTGCAGAAAAGGCAAAATCAGGAATGATGGCACTCTGAAAGTTCTTTGAAAAAGTTAAAAGTGAAGAAGAATATAACCACACTAGCTTTTCTCCACACTGTTCACAGAATTGTAATGGGGCAGCTGGAGTGCAATGAACATACGGTAAAATTATTTGTATGGAATAGCTCTTTGGAGGTGAGGGATAGGGTATAAATAGTTTTTGCATCTACAAGTATATAATCATACCTGTTTGTATATACATCCTCAAACATCGAAGATCAGAGGATGATATTGCCTGTGGCTAGCAGTCATGCCTTTGTTTCTGAAGTCTATATAACTCCCAGAGGCCCACCCAGTGTCGCTCCCTGGCTTGGCTCTGGCTAGCAGTGGGTCCCTTTTGGAGCAGATGGAGCTGGCTCTGATCTGACATGGGACAATTGCTGGGCCCCGCTCACAGGGGCCACCCCTGTAGCCCACCTCCTACCAAACCCTTTCCTTGTAAACCCAATACACTTCTAAATCATATTAGAAAGGTGACCCTAAGAAGACACACAAAAGGAATGTTTTGCTGGAGAAAAAAAAATTGCCAAGCAGCCTGTAGCTACTATTAGGTATTTACTAGCAATGATCAACCTTAGCCATTAACAGAAATTTGACAGTTGGAGAAGAAATGTGGAGTCAACAATATGCAGAAATTAAAGAATATACCTAGATCCCAAGTATCTCTTCTAAGCAGCTCTGTACTAGGTGGCAAAGAAAGTACTGAGGGCAGCATCAGTGGGGATGCTGACAGTGCCTTAGAAATTTCCCATACTTGGAGTATCTCTGTTAAGGAGAAGCACAGACAGTCTTTGAGAGGCTGCTGTGCACACCCCATAGAAATCAGCATGCCTTCAGAAAGTTGTGCATCCTTTGGTTTAGGACCAAGAGGGCTTGCAGCAGATGAGTCTTCTAACCAAAACTTAAAATGCTTCATCTTCTATCACTAACAGTTCTCAAGAGCAGTTTTGACTGAGAGCCTCTAACAATCTTCAGAAAGACTTTTTACCTAAATTCAGAATGCTACATTGTCAATTACTGATAAAAGCTGGGACCAGCATTTCCAAAGAAAAATAAGTCTTCCATCAGGCTTCTAAATGTGTGTCATCAATTTCATTTTCAGCACTACAGACTCTCTGGCAGTTCCCATTCATCTGCCAGCACAAGGAACTATAAACATCATTACACTTGACAAATTTTTAAGTTACCTTCTCATCCATCTGAGGGGTGCTTCCATGTGTATGTGTGTATACATGAACATGCATTTAAAGAATCTACACGAATTGCAGTGAGTTCACAATAGGAACTCTTAAGTTATTATGGACAATGCTAAGCAGTTTTGAACCATTACTTTCACTCAATACCATCACTTATCTGTTTTACTTCCAGCCAGTTAAACAACATTGAGTTTTTTTCTACAACAAAACAGATACTGTAATGTAATCCTACAGATGAATGCTGACATGAGGAAAGAAAGGAGAAATAAGACAAAGATCTAGCAGTCAAATTACCAACTAGTAAATACTGGAACTCTCATCACATACCTGAGCCAGGCTAAACAGACGCAATTTAGGTAGGGATTTCACTGGCTAATGATGACAATATTTTTCCAGTTATTCAGTCACACACTTTACCCTTATAACCTACAGAAACAAGTTGTTACCTGAATCATTCTCTGTACCACTGGAAAAAGCCTTGCATTGATACATAACTTCTAATTTTCATTCACTATTTCAATACCAAAAACCTCATAATACAGCAAGTAAATTTTATTCAATCTGCCTATTACCTAAGAATTCAGCTTGTAACCCTTGGCTTCCCAAAATGTTCCATCCCTTGAGCAGTTCGCCAAAAAGAAAAATGAACTGATAAGTCATAGCATAGCTATGTGGAATAAATTCACAAAAATTTTGCTTATCTTTAGTCATATAAACTTCTTGGCAGAACGTAGTCACTAGCATACATATAGTAAAACATACTTAAAAGCCAGTAAAATATAGTAGAACATATATGAAAGCCAGTAAAAATAAGCAAAGGCCTTTACCTTGCCAAAACCATGCTAAAACACACTAAAAGGAAGGTGTGGGATGAAATCTCACAAAGACAATCAGTAGTTTTCTGCTTCTGCCTCATTCTTCACTCAGACCTTCTACTGACAGGCACTTGCCACAAGAGACAGAAGAGCAACCTCTTGCCTGTTTTCCACTGAATGAAAAGTATTCTGATTTGAAGGCAACCTCTACAGGATTTTGTAGCACAGCATGGCCATGACACAGTGAAGAGTGGCTGAACTGTGATAACAAAATCTTAATTCTGTAAAAAACAGAACCGTGAAAGAGCTGATGTTAAAGACAGTGAAGTTTTACCAAGACTGGAACCTTTCTGTAGGGGGATTCAGTAGATAAATGGTAAAGAGTCTTCAAACGTCTCAAACTGAAGACAGAGAGAAGTAGAAGAGGTTATGGAACCAACAGAAAAAATATATATATATATAAAAAAAGAACAATAGTACATCATTGGCAGCAGCTAGGACTCAGTTGTTTAACTGGAACTCATAGAGGGAGTAGCTCAAATTAAAGTGTTGTGTAACCTCTTATACAACAGTTACTTAGCCTTTATAGACTGGAAAGAAACAAACATGACAATGAACTTCTAAAAAGGTTTCTGAGGGACATATGGGGAACTGGGGGACCATACACTTGCTCTGTATTGGCCAAGTCATTTAAAGCTCTAGGAACAGGATCAGTGGACATACAGGTATGTATGATAGCCTGGGGAAGATTCAACTTGGTGTCTATAAAATTAGGTCATGTCTCAAAACCACAGAGCTTCTTTGAAAGCTTTGTCAAGCATATGAATAAATGAAATTTAGTTGATGAATCTAATTGGATTTCCAGAAGTTACTTGACAGGGTCCCTCATCAAAGGTTCTTGAGGAAGCCACAGAAGGAAGAAGTAAATTAATAGTTGGTTACAAACTACAATACAAGTAAAGAATAAGTGCTCAGTTTTCACAGTGCACAGAGGTCATCAGTGAAGTCTGAGGGCCCACAGCTGGCACGTCTGCCACTCAGTGAGCCAGTACAGGAGCTTAGAGGAGAATTGAGGTGAAAAAAAATTGCATTCCCCCTCCACCCACTTTTTTAAAAAATCAAAGTTCTGCATAATACTAAGTTTCTGCCTAATTCAAGAGCTGCAAGAGGACTCTGTTGAGATTCATTGATGGGGTATTAAATGGCAGATGAAAATGCATGTAAATAAATATAAAATGCTGAATATCAAACACCATCCTAATTTAACAGATTAAATAGACTACGTGTCCAATTATTAAAAGCAACGACAACTTGAAAATTAAGAGTTCCATGAATTATCAACTCAATGCTAAACTGTAGTCAAAACAAACACACAACCAAAACCCAACCAAAACAGCTGTTAAGAAGTATAAAATATTGTCTCCTATATGAACCCCTTGTGTGAATATTTCCATTTGTGGAAATATTTGAAGTCCGACTGGACATGGTCTTGGGAAACTTCCTGTAGCTGACCTTGGTTAAGTAGACTGGATTAGATGATGTTAAAAATGTCTCTATATATTCTGTGATTTGGTCTTACATATTGTCCTGGTTTCTGCTGGGACAGATTTAATTTTCTTCCTAGTAGCTATTATGGTACTGTGTTTTGGATTTAGGGTAAGAATAATGCTGATAACACAGTGATGTTTCAGCAATTGCAGAGCAGTGCTTACACAGAACAAAGGACATCGCAACTTCTGGTGCTGCCCCACCAGTGAGGAGGCTGGGGGTGCACCAGGAGCTGGGAGGGACACAGCCAGGACAGCTAGCCCGGACTGGTCAAAGGGATGTCCCATGCCATGTGGCACCATGTTGAACAATAAAACTGGGGGGAGTTGAGTAGGGGGAAAGGAAGATGGCCACAGCCTGGGGATGGGGTAGGCATAGGTCAGAGGGTGATGAGCAACTGCATTGTTCATCACTTATTTTGTATATTCTTTGGACACTGTTACTATTATTTCCCTTCATTTTCTGTCATATAAAAATGTCTTTATCTCGTCCTACAAGTTTTACCTTTTTTTTTTTTTTTTTCTGATTCCATCCCTCATCGCACTGGGGAGGAGGGAGTGAATGGCTGTGTGCTGCCATGCTTAGCTGCCTGCAGGGTTAAACCACAATACATACTGAGCACTTCATGCAAATCTACATTATTATTCTGATATGAGGAACGGTGCTGAAACTTCAGGTTAGGCTTTGGAGTTCTGAAGGCAGAGGTACTGCTCTGGACTAGTAACTTTACACGCTGGCCCTGTACTTAGACTCCTACATAGGTATTTGCTTCTTGCTACAGCTGCAGACAGCGTATTAACCTAGGAAGACCTCTGATCTGACCCTGCACTGTTCTTCTTACATTATGAAGGCTCAAGTAGTCTAGGATTACCAGTTCATTTTAGATTTATACTGCAAACATATATGCACACACTACTCAATATATAGAAGACAGAATTTTTAGATGTGGCTTTTTCTGAGATTTTGAAATAACTGAAAGCTCTGAAAACAAATGGTTAGTGTTTCTGGATAAGATGCTTCTAGAAATAGCAGCACTAGGCAGAGTAGAAAATTTATCCATCCTATAGTTTGAGTTACTTATAAATTTAAACTTCCTTCAAACAAAATAAAACATATAACCAGTGTTCTACATACTCATTTCTGACAACAGTAGCCTCAGGTTGGATAGATTTTCCACTAGTTGGGTATTTTCAATATAGAAGAGCACAATATGAACCTCTGAAGAGATTTTGATTTCAGTTTGAGGTAAGAATGTGACCAGAAGTTGGCTGATACCTTGGTGATGTCAAAAGATCAATATTGAACTTGCTATCAACAAGATGATGACACTGGAAAATCTATGTGGTTATTCTGAAGACAGGCTGGAAGAACTCTTCTGAATCATCAGAACAGCTGCTGGCACCATGGACAATCATGTCATACAGCCTCTTTCACAGAATGACCATATTCAGATTTTAAGCACATTTCTTGTCTCTCCTGTTTGTACTGAAAAGGCAGCTACCAAACTGCAGATGGCTAGACACTTTCTCCTGAATTACATTTGGTATTGTAATCATAGTCAAGTTATTTCCCTCCTCCTTTCCATAGAAGAACAGTCCTTAAATTTAAGAGAAATATTCTACTTCACAGGTGTGATTCTCTGCTGGGGAACTATCATCACCTTTCCCCAGCACCATCTGTTGGGCTAAATAAATCCAATTCCTCCACAGTGTATCTTCAGATGATAAAATTTACAGATAAGTTTAAACCAGATTTTTCATAATATATGTGTAGGGTAGTGTTTTATACCACTGTTGCAGTCACTTTTCATGGCTGCAATTGATATGCTGGATGAAAACCAAGGACAAATCCGAATCTATATTTCACATACTTGCATAATTTTCAAGTGCCACTTAAAAACATACTATTTTTCTTTCTTTATTTCCTTTTTTTTTTTTTTTTTTTTTGACAGAATTATTGGAGCTGAGTCCTTCTAGTTTCAGAAGTCATGAAGTTCATCTACAATAAATCCACATTCCCAAAATGGGAGGGAAAAGATGGGATGTAGGTAGAAACCTATCCGAATAACGAAATCCGATCCCTCACATCCCCTGAAACATCAAGATTTGACATCTTTCTGACTAGCATACCAATGATATCTTTGTTTGGCACTCATTGCAGGAAGATAGCTGCAGATTGGCCAACATTTCAGCTTCTGACATTGCACCCATTGCAATATTGGATGATATTTCTTCCTCTTTGCATAAAGTCGATTGAGATTGCTTTCTAATGAAAATGCTAGGTGCTTAAAGGAAGGGAAGCGAGAATAGCCCTAGGCATCCTTAGCTAATAGAGCAAGGAGTCACCAAAAGAACAAAAAAAGAACAAATTCATCCTTGGTATGGGCAATGTTGTAAGAATTTTGATTATTGAAAGTTTAAGTGAAATAATGGGGAAAAGTTTTATAAGCCTTTTGCTGTTTGGGATTTTTCTCCTTAACTATGAAATTTGCCTATGCAATCTAATCCTCATCAAAAACTTGCCAGAAACACACTCATATTTAAACAATATTCCTTTGGTTGGTTAGACATCCTTTTTAGTATTTTCATAAATGACTTTGGCACAAACTTACAAGTATAACAGTTCAGCCTGATGATGACAAAGGTAGGAGGCATTGACAATGCAGGAGAGGAATGTAATATCAGAAGGGTAGAACTGTGCTGCCTGGTGAGCAGGAAAAAGAAGAATGGGGAAAAAATTAACAGTATTAAATGTAAGGCAATGCATTACAGACGAATAACAGGAGCTTTGATATAAAGCAGAATTTTTGTCAGTCACAAACCAAAGGAAAATGGAACACACAGAGTCCAGGCAACAAACAACTAGATAGCTATAAGCTACCAAGAAAATAACAGTTGCAAGAAAGGCAAAATTGATCCTGTCCCATTCAGTGATGTGTATTGTTCTTATTAGAAAAGTCTGAGAGTTTTATAACTGGAGTCAATAGAAAAATGCTATTTTTGCCAACTCTATAACTGTAGGGGTATATATCAAATGAAAGATGATCCACTTTTGATGTAACATGTAAAAGACAGTTCAAACAGGAACCAAGGACAAGGTGAAAACAGGAAAAAGAGGCACTTGCATAAAAATTCTCATAAGGCACCCTGATACAATAGATAAATGTAATTTGATCTTAAATCTGGTTAGTGTGATTGACAACTACCTTTAATTTTCACAAAATGTAAAATGCGGAAGTGTTTGTAAACTTAATTCAGTGTAAAAAAGTGTTGAAAAATTCCATGCTCTGAAATGGTCCATTATCCATAACATGTAAACACTTCAGTTATTCACCCTAATTCAAAATAAAAACAAGGACCAATATACTGAGATTAATCATGGGATGGAAATTGTGGAGTTTCTCATCTTTGCCTATTCGCTATTTTAAGCATGTGAATATTTAACAGTTGAACTTGATCATCGTTGAGGTCTTTTCCAATCTAAGTGATTTTATTTTTTAGATTAAAAAAAAAAAAAAAAAAAAAAAAAACTTTAATAAAGATGACTTTACAGCATGAAATGTGTTCTTCCAATGGCTACATGCCATCATGGATGAATAACACCTCTTCTACTCATTATTATTTTGTTTAGTAAGTTCATGTGGGCTGTGACTAGGAAAAAAACACAATTAAATGGTCTTATTAGGTATTCAATATAGCTAAAACACATGATTTATATGAAACACTATGTCAAACTATTTTAACAGGTTATTTGGTAAACATTTATTGTATTCATTCACAATTAACAAACATAACCAGTTCAGAAAATATGGACTGACAGGAGAAAAACTAAAAATATGTTGGACAATCTATTTAAAGAATAAATTTCACCAGCTTTAATTTAGATGGTTATCTGCAAGAGAAATTCTAATCTGATTACTTCCATCACAAAAGATGTTTCATCTTATCTAAAGTCATGTAGAAAAAGAATGTGAGAAGATTAAAAACATTTTGGTTTCTTTCCTTTTTAATATATAAATGTTGCAAGAACAATAAAAATAAACTAGTGTAGATCAAGCCACCTGAAATGACTTTACAGTAACTTTAACTAAGCAAGCCGAAGCTTTAAATGGTCAAAAAGATACTGTTCTGCTGAGAAGGTGAAGGCAGGCGAGGAGGTGACCTGGATTGTTTTCTCATTTGAAATGAATGATTCTCTGGAAACAGAGGAGTCTTCTCTCTGTGCTACTGCCAATCAAATCAAATCTTTGAGCAAGTTCTTATAGTAATAATCAAATGTCTTTTTCACTCATTTTTAATCCTGTTCCACCTTCTGTTGAACACCTAGTATATGAATTATGCACAGAGATGTGATGTGAATTTAAATTAAAAAAATTAACTAACTTGCATGTTTTCCGATACTCATTGACACAGTTTAACAATCAATTAATGATCTTTCTCAGACACAGATTATTTACTACCAGTCCAAATTCTGTTTTTGTTTGTAGTTAAGGTAGTCTTGAATTAAATTGCTATGAAGGGAGAATCAGACTCCACTCTTCTGCTTCCTGCAGCAAACAAAATTAATGTATTATTGCCTTTTTAGTGTCAAAAGTACTGCTGCAGTACAAGCAGTTACTTGGTGTTACAAGAATGCTTTATTCAGACTAGCCTTGGCTTCGTCTTTCAACTTAAATTAATCCCCTGCTAGTATAACAGATGACAATACAGTGAAGGGTGCACTCTATAAAGTTTACATCTGGCTGCGGAGCCTTAAAAAAAAAAAAAAAAAAAAAAAAAAAAAAAAATCATATTTCTTCATCTTCCTTTCTTCAAAAAAACAAAACAAAACAACATCATCAACAACTAGTCATTTTCTAAATGGTCATTGCTATCTACACCATGTAAGTGTTTTACCTCGTGTACATGTTTGGGCACCATAATATAAGAAGGACATAAAACTGTTGGAGAGTGTCCAAAGGAGGGTTACAAAGATTGTGAAGGGTCTGGAGGGCAAGACGTCTGAGGAGCAGCTGAGGTCCCTTGGTTTATTCAGCCCACAGCAGGCTGAGGGGAGGCCTCATGGTGGCCTGCAGCTCCCTCACGAGGGGAGCAGAGCAGCAGGCGTTGAGCTCTGCTCTCTGGGGACAGCGACAGGACCCGAGGGAACAGCATGGAGCTGGGACAGGGGAGGGTCAGGCTGGGGGTTAGGGAAAGGTTCTGCACCCAGAGGGTGGTCGGACACTGGGACAGGCTCCCCAGGGCAGTGGTCACAGCACTGAGCCTGCCGGAGTTCAAGAAGTGTTTGGACAGTGCTCTCAAACACAAGGTCTGCTTTTAGGGTGGTCCTGTGTGGAGCCAGCAGTTGGACTTGGTGATCCTTCTGGGTCCCTTCCAATTCAGGATGTTCTGTGATTTAGTGAAGTGCTACTTCCCAATACAAAATCAATTTTTCACTTCTTCTCTTCTTGATTTTACTAAATTAATAAGCCAGAAAATTATGAGGGCTTGAAGAGAATTTAGAGAGGTAGGTTGCTTTCTGCTCTTACAGCAAAAAGAGCAGGTGTGGGAGGCATCCAATGAAGCCAGAAGGTAAAAACATCCATACAGACGTATCTTGCAGGTCCTTGTGATTTGATTATGTTTGTAACACCACGGAAAGCAGGTGAGCAAACATTCCCCACCAGGAAAGTAAAAAACTGTAAGGCACATATACCAGAGCAGAATGGTAATTTGTTAATCCAGAAAACATGTCAATAGGTTAAAAAATAAAATAAAATAAAATAAAATAAAATAAAATAAAATAAAATAAATCCGTACTCATCCATTATACACTTTTCCAAAAAGAGCATGTTTTTCAAACACTCTCATTGGTCCAGAATGTTAGACTGGTGCAGGACACCTAATAAATCAAACAGCAAACACCATCTTGTGTATTTAACAAATCTGAAAGACATAGTTTCTCTAGTTTAAATAAAATTCAAACTTAGTCTCCAAAGAGTATTAGCAGCTAGGAGGTCTCATTATCATCTGAAAGTTGTACATATTATGATCAGCCTTCCACAGAAACGGTATGCAAATCCACTCTTTTTAACACGGTATTATTTATTTTTTAACACTAAGCACAAAATAAAATCATGTAGCACAACAGTCTTTGGTACTGGCAGTGTACCTCTGTTAACAGGATTATTTAAAGAAAAATCAGTAAGAATTCTAAAAGTACTTTAAAATAATACCAGACCTATAGTTCATGGATAGACATTAAGATCTCACATGCTTTTTTATTTCATTCATTCATGACAGCAAAATTGCTCACTGTATATAGTTTATTTAGGTTAAAATGGAAAACATGGATTTCATTTCTAAGCTGATCTCAACTTCTTTACATGAATTTGTTATCTGCTAGTGTCAGTGATTTTTTTTTTCTTTTTTTATATATGAAAAAATGCCAACTAGGTATTCACAATTTGTCATGACTGATCTGATTGACAAACTCCCTCTGTCACAGAATGCTCTGCTACCTCATTAGAAAACAAAATCAAAACATCCATAGAACCTTTTTTGTTTATGCAATATTGAGTTCTCCAAAAGTGTGTGGAACAATCAGGGTCATCCTCATGATTAAAAGCACACACACAAAAAATAATATTTTAAGATGTAGTATGATTTCACAAAGGCAATGAACCTGGTAGATATGGATATGTTTTAAAGATTAAAGATAGAATATAAGTAACAATATCGATATGTGTGTGTTATCTTCAGTTCAGATGGAACTATGAATACTTTCAAGTAGGAAAAAGTATTCAGGGGGAAAGAAAATTGTTCTCGAATGCTGATCTTCCTTAAACCTGAGCAACTGCTTTTTCCAAGAAGCCTGGAGAAAAGCCAGAGGAGAGATGCATCACTTGCTTTTAGTGGGGAGAATTTGGAGAACAGGACTGAGGAGATGACATCAGCTCTGAGGTAAAGTTGCAATTCTGGCACCTTATTCACGACATATGGATGCTCACAGTGAGCTATGCATCTGAGCAGAGACTATACATTTGTTCAAGGGTTTCAATTTTGATGTTGCTATTTTTGAGGCTGTGCATTTGGAATGTTGGGCTTGTTTTGCCAGTGCTTTTTCCTCAGAAAAGCCATAATAAATAGATAGTAAACTGTCAAAGAGCAACATATTTTATAAATATATACTTCTTTTTTCCCTCAGATGGGTTGTATTTTCTTTGTCTTTTGATTTACGTGTTATGGTTCTTGAATTCTAGCAGCGATAGCTGCATATGTGAAAAGAGGAGAACTTAACAAGCTGCAGCATTAGTTGTTCAGACAATTACTTGTGTTAGAATTAACATTCAATTCTGACCATATAATTTGGTGTTTCATGCCAAATAATTACTCTCATGTTATCCCCTGTGGATGAAATTCAAAGAGAACGTAAGTTTTGCTTATTACAGACTGAATGGTCTCTTCCAAGGTCATAAAGCAGGGTCACCTATCTTTAGAATTATTTTACAAGGAAAGCAACGCTGCCTTAGAAATCTGTTCTGAGAACAACAGATGTAAATATTGATGGTTCTTTACACTCGGTGTGTTTCAAGTGATGGTAACCTGTGGCATTAACTATACCATTTTTATTTACATTCTATAATAAAAACATACATTAGCAATGGGTATTGTTATAGTGTTGTATCACCACTACTCCATCTTTCTGTTTTAAACACTATGTAGTCTACGAAATTGAGAACACACAATGCATATGCTTATCAAACATCCCACACTGGCAAATGTTCTAGAAAATCTCATTCTCAATGAGATCTATTGCACCATGCTAATAGATCTTAAAAAACAGAGCTAACCCAGGAGAAATGCAGGCTTCCATGTACACAGCCACAACACCTCCCTCTCTGCCCAGTAGCCTCAGGGGAAATGTCATTCTGCCCTAAAGACACATAATCCTCAGCAGATCCAGTACATCTGGTCTGCTGCAAAGCATTCTGCCAGCCAGGAGATCACTCTGACCTGCACCTTCCCTGCTAAACCTGGTCACAACGAAAAATGAACCTAGCTCCCAGAATAGGTCTTATTTCCCAGGTTAGAAAGAGCTGGGAAAGTGTCACAGGCAACAAGCTAGGGCCTTGGAGAGGAGACAGAAAGGTGTACATTGCTCTTGACTTGTTTGGAAGTTTCCAGTCATATAAAATGATATGGGGCCTGGAGCATCTCTCCTATGAAGAAAGGCTGAGAGACCTGGGTCTGTTCAGCCTGGAGAAAAGACGACTGAGAGGGGATCTCATCAATGTGTATAAATACCTGAGGTGTGGGAGACAGAGGGATTTGGCCAACCTCTTTTCAGTGGTTTGTGGGGACAGGACAAGGGGTAATGGCCACAAGATAGAGCACAGGAAGTTTCACACCAACATGTGAAAGAACTTCTTCATGGTGAGGGTGACGGAGCACTGGAACAGGCTGCCTAGAGAGGTTGTGGAGTCTCCTTCTCTGGACATATTCAAGGCCCATCTGGATGCCTATCTGGGCAACCTGCTTTGGTGAGGGGGGTGGAACTGGTGGTCTTCCGAGGTCCTTTCCAACCCCTTCAATTCTGTGATTCTGTGAAAAACTAACATGGGTAAACTGGAAAAATGCATCCTGTGTGCTTCTGTCTCTGAAAAGACATTTTGCAACACTGAGATAGAAAAGTAAGGCAAAGATGACATGAAAACAATGTGCTTCCACAATACAAAAAAAAATCCTACATATGTCATCTTATGTATCACAGAGCTGCTCTCTCAGATTCCAAAACCCAACACAGCAAAGTAGCTTAGAATATAAGTTTAGTTTTTAAGAACAGGAACAGGTAAGTTAAAATGCATTTTCTGGTGATTACTGATTCGCTGAAGACACTGGCAATACAAGGCCAAATGAAGGATAACTAATAATAACATGTGGAAGAGTATTTCCAAGGTATCAATGAGTGTTTGTAAAAGCTGTCATTCTTATATATTTTTGAAAATGGGGGAGACAGGAAAACTGTAAATACTGAAAAAGACATTAGACAAACAAAGAACTAGAAGCAGCATCATTATTAAAACTCATGGCATGTTTGCCTACCCTTTCTCAAATAATTATCACTACACTGTAAAAAGATTATCCCTTGTGAAATGAATGACTCTGTTCAGATAATAAAGCTCTGCTTATTGTGAAGAGAGAAAGCAGAACTGGTAAGAACTCCTAAATGGAGAAATCAATAGTAAATATGTAAGTTTATAGGCCTAAATTCTGCTTCACCATGAAAGCTCAAAGGATTATGTTTTTTTTGTTTGTTTGTTTGTTTGTTTTTGTTTTTGGGTTTTTGTTTGTTTGTTTGTTTGTTTTCTATTTATGCAATAGTAACCTCTAAGATTCATAATTGTTGAACCTACATAGATGAAAGCAATATTCCAATCTTTTCACTTTTTTGACAGAACATTTCTTATTAGAAGGTTGCTTTCCCAAAGTCACGCCAGTTTTTTGGGTAGCCTTATAGCACACAAAAATCATTTGTCTTTACCGTGAAAAGACAGCACAGCTACTTGGACTATAGGCACAAGGGCTGGGGATGACCACTTTTTTTAGTTCCCAATTGACCTTTTCAGACAATATTCAGTGAGATAAAATTTCTCCAATCGGAGTGTCTTACAGTCTCTGGAGAGGATAGCTAGCCCCTACTAGGAAGCATTTGGATGCATGTGTAACAGCAAACAGTGAGTGTTCTTCCACAGACTACCACACATAATTGAAAACAAGTGTTTTGAAATGTTGAAATGTGGCTATTTGCTGTGTAAGCAAGCATTTAAACATCTGTTACCCATAGAATTCTGCCTTTTTTTTAAAAAAAAAAAAAAAAAAAAAAAAAACAGGCATTATAATTTCTTGCACAATACCATGTATACTCAGACACACACCTAATAATGGACAGTGGAATGAGCAGATAGTTATTTAACGCTTCTACAACAGCACTTCAGTAAGTTTACCAGTCTTCCATCTAGAGTCATTTAAGCATTTCATACAGTCACACTTAGGCAAATATTTTCAACTGAACTTGCAAATAGTTATTCAATTTCACATAACCTGTTTCTGTACCAAACTAAAAGAACAACTTTGTTATATCTGGCCCCTTGAAGCCTACTGTAACATTTTTCAAATATGACATGTTCTTGTATTAACACAAATGATGTCATTACTTTCAACTCCTACAAGCTGTATGTGCAAAAAAAAAAAAAAAAAAAAAAAAAAACTGCAGTATTCTTGAGAGTACTTATTTCAAGAGCTATTAATTTTCTCCATTAGAAATACATTTTTTAATTAAATAGAAGAGAAGGAAAACCAATGACAAAAATGCATAGAGGCTGAAGGAATAAGTAAGCTGAAAATAAAGAAAAAGTAGTTCAAAAAGTGATATCATAGAACTGTTAAGAGCTCTTCTTTAAGTTCAAGAAAGCTGTGAAAATTATACAGAATGATCATCTACTCATTTCAGCTATTCAAAGCTACTCCAGCACTCATTTTATAGAAAAAAAATGTTAACGGCTCAATTTATTGGCAGAACAATGCACTCAGTACACAGACTAATAAGAGTACAAAGGTAATGCAATACTCTGCAAGGACTAACTATTCTTTCACTGCCCACTCTATGCACTAAATTTTCATTAACATATGTTCCCTGTAGCTAATAAGTTAATTAAAATTTGAGTAGACAGACATTGACCTGAGCATTATGTTGAATGTGTGATACCATAAGCATTCTATTGTCATCTTTCAGACTATTTAAATTCAAATACAGTATCACTAGGACATATAATCTAGATATGCATTAGCTTGTAGTACAGCGCAGTAAGAGAGCAGCAATGGAACAGATCTTGTCAACATGCTAATATCAACATACCAACTTTCTGCAGTTTTTACTTCAGACTAGCTGTAACGTGGTCCTGTGAACTGAGAGTTCACAAGGGGTTAGAGTGGATTAAGTACTCCTGAACTGTGTCTTCTGAGCCCTTTACACTCAGTCTGCTCTGTGCACACCAAGAACTCCCTGTGATGATGAGCAATGCACGGTGTGAGGGAATAACTGAAACTTTTGTTTCAAAAACCTCACTCATGATCCAAATTAAAACTTCAGTGTAGATGGATTCACAAATTACCCTTTAAAAAATGGTACAATATAACATTAAAAATAAAATTGTAATACTTCTGTAAATGCAAGCATGAAATACATGCTCTCATCAGTAGTCTATTTGGTTCATATTTATAAGAAGAAAAGCTTATTTAAAATGCACTATTTTTGAAATAATACAGGTAGGACTTAGACAAAATATTACTGCTTGTACTAAAGAAAAAAGTTATCTGAGTATCTGTTTATTTTCAGAGGTAACAGGAGAATTTCTTTCACACAACCACCTAACCATTAACCTATTCCTAGAAGGCATTATTAGGCTATGGCAGATTTAGCTTCTCTTATGTGACTAGCTGCAAGCATTGACAGCTAAATATTTTATCCACAGTAGATAGAATCAGCAAACCTATTTTCCTTCATTCCAAGATGGAAGCAATGTTTCAATCACAGTATCAAAAGGAATCAGATATACACATAAGCCATTGTAAAAGGTGTGTACTTTATCATCTATTTTCTAAGCCCCAGTGAAGCAGGTGCTGAGTTAGCAGTTCAAATAAATTCTCCTAGATGCAGGAGAACAAGAGTTTTGCCACAAATCCCAGCTGTAAAGGAATTTAAACATCAGTCCATAATATTTAGACAGAGTTATTTTGACAAGTGTCTAAGCATCTAAGACAGGTGTTTGGACAACAAGAGTTAGTAACAACCTTCCATGGCAAGGTTCAAAATGCCTTTTTTTTTGTTTCCAAAAAAACTTCCAATTTTTCCCCATTATTAAAGACCCTTAGGTGAAATGGTATGTCTGTTCTCAAATTGCTTTTATTTATAGAATGCTAGAGGAAATTTCCTTTACTTGTTTCTTCAACACCTGATTTTTTAGTTCTGAATCAAACTACTGAACTGAACAAGATGCAAAGAAGAAAATACTCTCCCTTCACTGAATGGGGAGATTTAGTTGTCAAAATGTGGGTTATTACCATGACAAGTTCAGGTTCCTGGTACCAATTCCAGGCCTTTCACCCAGAACACTGGGTTGAGAAGCTATAGAACTTCCATAGAAAGAATTCACTGTTGGATATAATTTTTTGTTTATGACTATCTGTACGTCAACATGCATTTTAATAGCGACTGACAACACTCCCCAACCCACCCCTTGCTCTCCCCCCTTAGAGCATCATTTCACTCCACAAAAATGTCTCTGATGTTCTCTTTTTGGCCTAATTAACATTGGACTGTCTTCTCCATAAGAGCATAGCTTTAATAGAAGAGGCAAAGACCATGTTCACCATAGAAGAGCCTGTTGTCACATGTTTAAGATATTTTTCAAGGAGAAAGATGAGACAAATCCCTTCAAGTGGAAAGGATATGAAAATCTTCAACTAGACCTGGTGCAATGCATGAAGACAATTCTCCTTGTCCACCTTCCTCCATATGCCTTGGCCAGCACCCACAAGGACCCCATGTCCTGTCTTACTCCTATCTTCTTACCTCAAGCAAGATCCCGATATACCACAACAATGCTAAGCAAGGCCTCAGACCCTCATCTTCATCAACCATCCCTACTAGCTGACCAGCAGGAACTGCCTGCATGAAAACACTGCTCATCTGCAGATGTGCGCTGCCAGGGTAACAAGCAAGTTGCAATTAGTGGCACTATACGACCTGGACAGAGGCAAATCTATCCATGCATATCCTGCTTAAAGATGATTCTCCATGTCTAATTCTCAATAAAGCAACCCTTCCCTCCCCCCCCCCCCCCCCCCGACACAGACACACACATGCACACACAAATTTTTAGACAGCTAGCACTGGGTACTATCAGCAGCACATGTCTCCCGACAAAGTCCTCAAGCCCTGTACTGAAAGTCACAAATAAGAAGTGCTGCTGAAGAAAGGAGTGACCTACTTTAAATGCATCCCAATGAAAAATGAGCAAGTGTTTTTCAAAGTGAACATGGCAAACAGTCTGTATAACAAACGACTGTTGAGATAGGCAGAAAAAAAAAAAAAAAAACACTTTTTATTTTTTTTATTTTTTTTATTTTTATTTTTTTTATGGACGAATGGAAGGGAAAGTAACTGGCACACTTTCAAAGCAAAAACTGTTTGAACTTCAAAGCATTAAGTGCAAAAGCAACCCATTTCTATAAAATGAAGCTTACACAAAGGAGTTGCCTGATTTCATCTACTGCTGCCATTGCAAAAGTAGATGCTACTATGTCAGCATTCATAAACAAGATTGACAGACTAAGAAACGTCATCCTGCACACTGAAATCTGGAGTTTAAACCACTCTTTGGATTTAAATTCTCTGTGCTCAGAACTCCTCAAGGACATTCAGCTCACACTGTCAATTCAAAGTAAGTTGCAAGTACCAAGCATCTTTCAGTTTCAGGTCCTCAGCAAGGATCACACAACTAAGTAAAATGTAACCCTGGAAGATCCTGACTCCTTCTTACACAAAGGAAATCAATCAATCAATCAAACAAACAAACAAAAAACCTGACTCTTGAGTTTGTTTGTTTGCTTGTTTTAATCTTATTTAAGAAACTAAAAGAAAGCCCCGAGTATTTTGGTAATAGATACTTCCAATTGCTCTTGACCATTTAATAGATCTGCAGTATACCTACAATAACAGTGTTAGTTTCAACTCAAATGATTGTGAAGTTTGGCACAGTAAGGCAAAAGAGAAGGCATAATAAGTAAAACATTTACTAAAATTCCAACAAAGCAAAATGTTTGTAATATGGATGAGTATAAAACATTTCTTACTGAATATTCTCCTCCCTCAAATAATACTGTTATGCTAATCCTGATTTTGGAAACACTTTACCAAATGATGTAGCATGGGCTTTACAAGGCTAACAAAATATTTTAGTCTTTAAAGAATGTACAGGCTTAGAACCTAAAATTATTAAAATATTTTTTCCTAGAAAGTGTAGAAAATAAGTTTCTAGCTGAAATAAATCTGAACAAAACTCAAAAATCCACAACTCATCAATGCTGTCAGTTTCAGGGAAGTAACAAATAATCTTCCTAAAACAAAGACAAAAATGTAATTTTTACAGCTTTTTGGAAATGTACTAAAGGGAAGATGAACTGGCCAAACATTGAGAAAGCCATCCTGGGTCAAAGTAAAAGTCTGTCTTAGCCAGCATACTGTCTCTAGCAGTGGCCAAACACAGAAGAATATGAATAGAGCAAACTTACATCAATACTGGCAAATAATATTTTCACAACACTGAACAACGTACAGTTCAATAATCAGTATATTTTTTATTTGCAGTCTGAAAGGATTTCCCCAGTGTAAACTTTCCTGGCTACTTATTGAACCAAGGTAAGGTTTCAGCATCCGCAGTATCCAGTGGCCATGAGATCCACCACTTAAATACTCCCTGTGCTGAAATGGTCTTAACTCCTGTTGTTCATCTTTTGACTTGCTAGCTTTGCTTGATGCCCTAAAGAAAACCGCCGGCCAGGTGCTCCATGGCATATACGACCCCCAAATCTGTCTTAGCCTCAGTATAGGGTTTACAAGGAAAAGAAAACAGACACCAACATTTTATCTGGAGGATTTTTAACCACTAGGGTGCACAGAGCCAGTACTTTCATAAAGCTGTAAACTGCAACTGTAACAATTCGATCAGATTTCATCTTTCTATGTGCTGCTTAATGTTTTCTCCCCTAGCCCCGTGTGCATTTCTTCATCTAAACTGAAATTCATCTGCCATTTAAATGTCCTATCAGTCCAGTAATGTCTTTCTCCAATACTTCATATTGCTTTAAAAAACCCTCAATATGCAAATATCACTCTCCAGCCCCTTATGTATGAGTGTTTGGAGCAGCATGGCCTGCTGAACTGATCCCTGTGGAACCCCACTGTTGAAAGCCGACTGTTTACTGCTAGCCGAGCTTTTAGGCATTTTCCTGCTAGCAGGAGCTTCCTCCTCTTCCCTTCTTTTCTCCCATGACTCCTTAGTTGGTCACACAAGAAAGAACTACTGGCTGCCACAGCTGAGGGATTTGTCAGGCACACTCTGTGGAAATGGCACTCCCATACTTGGCAACTGCTGTCCAAATACATGTCTTTGCAGTCTAACAAAAGACATCTTCCAGTCCCTGTGCTTGTTAAAGACATTTCATGATAATGCCACCTGTTACTTATTTTAGTTTATTATTTCAGCTTACTGCCATCTAACAGGATGACGTGCCCACATTTTTCAGCCTGACCGAGATATATTTTCACCATTACTGACCTAAGCACTGTGTATTCTTTGTAGATGTACTCAAAATCACCTCCAACATTAAAAGGTTGGAGACAAGATTACCAAGAGGATACAACACATTTTTATATTACACTTGGGAACCAAGAGGCATTGTTGGATCTCTTTTGGATTTGCTAAGACACACCTGAGCTGCTAGAGGGGTCTGAGATATGCAGAATCACTCTGGATGCTAGCACATAATGCATGGATCTCCAGTATAGCCTTGGGATCTGCAGACTGAGACCTTGCTGTCAAATCCTTGTGTGCAGTTCCCCCTCAGAGTGTGCACCCCTCTGAGTTCTTCTCGCTCCCATACCTACCCCATGGACTTTGTTTAAGATAGCTCTTATCTCCTATTTTTTTCCTGCTTGTAATTGAAATCTTATTTTCTGGTTCTATCCAATAGCACAGCAGGTTTAGTGGCTTACTTCTCTGCACTAGTAGGGTGTGGTCATTTCTTATCCAAACCTTCTGTTGGGGTTTCAGCATCTACAGTCTCACCTTGTGAGGTAGAAAAACCCACTGGGCTGCAGCTTTCATCAATTCTGCCTTCCTCAGACAGGAAAGTTCACGTTTTTTACCCCTCCTCCCAAGTAACAGGATAAATACATGATGCATCAGCAATACAAACTCTTCAAAAATTAAGCCCGCAGTCTGGCAGGCATGCTAAAAGGACTCTTGATAGACCACAGATAGCGGTATCAATACAGGTGGCAGAGTTGCTACCTACTGCTGTTGCTCAGCAGCATACACTTCTGTGTTAATTCTGAAAACAAAACCGACATGACTGTTTCCTCCTTTACGTTTTTATGTTCCTGCATAGGTGTGCAGTGAAGCACAAGATGGAAAAGGGTACACAATCCCATGCCTATTTAAATATGGCTAGCATGAGTAGCAATAGTGGCAAAAAGGTAGCAGTGAATGCTTGAGACCTGGCCAGCAAGTGAAGAATAATGCTATATTGAGTTCCTACAGCCTTTCCTACCCCTGCTAGTTACAGTACGGCAAGAACAGGTGTTCTTTGTAGGAATACCTTTCATTGCAGGTCCTTCCTTCAAAAAGACTGTACCAAGGCAACCATGTTATTACCTGCAAATTTCCTATTGTCATCCAGGATTTTAATACTTGATTGTTGCCAAAATTAACAATTGTTGTTACCTACTGATTTACCAACTAAAATTCTCTAGTGTGAGACCCTTAATGAAACTTTCATTTTCCACTTTTTTCTTTTTGAACATGTTATTTTCTACCCACAAATGCAGCATAATCCAACAACTGTGTTTAGAGAGGGAAACTAGTTATAGGTGACAGCATCTTATGCAGGGGTTCAGTTTGGGAAAGAAAAAAAAAAAAAAAAAAAAGGAAAGAAAAGAGGAAGGAAAGGAGCAACTGAGCACTTGGGACCTTAAACTTGCCATGCAGAAGCATCAGGGCAGTAGAGCAGAATTCATGAATGAACGTGTAACAGCCCATTCGCCTGCGCCGCGCTCCAATGGAGTGGCTCTGCTTGCAGAGGCCTAATCACGGCTCCTGTCTTGGGTGGGAGTTTTGTCAGCCCGAGGTCTGGGGGTGCTGGCACGGCGGCAGGGACAAAAGCTCTCGCATGAAGCGAGGCTGTGAACAGGCAGGCATTTTAGGGCGCACACAGCGATGCCGACCACCCCCCCCCCCCCCCCCAACCCCCGATGCAGAAGTGGGTCTGGGCAACCTGGCTAACGCTGACCTGCTCGCGTGGACCCGCGGTTACAGAAAGGGTCTGACGCCTTCCCATGGGAACCACCGGTTTATTGGGGGGGGGGGGGGGGGGGAACAAAAAAAAACAGATCGCCGGCCCCCGGGGGGCCCGGGGGGCATCGCGTCCCTCCCGCATGCCGCCAGACCCAGCACGCCCCCCCGGTGCCGCTCGCGCCCGCCGAAGTTTGGCAGCTCCCGAGGAGGCAGCGCCGTGGTGCCGGCCCGGAGGGGACCCCGGCACCCCCGTCCCCATCCCCGTCCTCCCATCCCCGTCCCCAGCCCGGTCCCCAGCCCGGTCCCCAGCCCGCCTCCTCACCGTCCCAGCTCGGACTCCAGCTCGAAGTAGTGGGCCAGGGTGTCCTTGTTGGAGCCGTCGATCCAGTAGTCGGGCGCGGCGCCCCCGGGGCGGCCGGCGGCCGCGGAGCCCGAGGAGGAGGAGGAGGACGACGACGAGGAGGACGACGAGGAGGAGGGCATGGTGACTTTCAGCATGCCGGGACGCCAGGCGGGGGCTGCCCCCTCCTCCGCACCGGCTGCAGAAAGCAAGAGCGACAAGGCTGCTGGCGGCGGCACCTCGCCTCCCTCCCTCTCCGCTTCCCTCCCTCCCTCTCCTTTCTTCCTCCTCCTCTTCCTCCTCCTCCTCCCTCCCCGCCGGGCCGGGCCGGGCTGGAGCAGAGGCGGCGGCAGCGGCTCCCCCCAGCCCGGGGGGGGGTGGGGGGGCGGCGGGGGGCGGCCGCACGGTGCCGCCCCGGGGCGGGGGTCGCGGAGCACGGAGCCGCCCACGGGCGCCCCCCGGCCCGGCCCAATTTGGGGAGAACTTGAGGAAGGGAGAGGCACCAGCACGGGGTCGGGGGAACAGCCCGGGGGGGGGGGGGGTGAGGGGGGGGGGGGGGGCCACACAGATCGGGAAGGATGCGCAGCCCGTGCGGCACAGGGCGTGCTGCTCCGTTTTCCCGGTTCCAGGTGTGGGATCGGTGGTCGGGGGGCGATAAGGGAGCTGGTGGTGCCCTGACTGCGTCTGCTCTGGTCTGGGGGAGGTGGGTGTGGAGGAAGATCCTGGGCAAAAATGAATAGCGGTGGGAAAGAGCTCAAACACGGTGTCCAAGCCGGTAGAAGGCAAAAAACAGGGTTTCCCTTCCCACCGCTGATCTAAAAGAAGCCATAAAGAAATAAAATTGCCGTGCTGCAATGGCATTCTTAACAGGTTTTGGAATCTGCAGCTTACAAAATGCATGCAAATATATTGTATTCCTGCCTGTAAAAACCTTAGCCAGAAGTGCCTATATACAGGCAGTCGCTATTGGTGTCGTGGTGGCATAAAGCAGCAGCAGTTGTGTGTGCCTCGCATGCATAGTATGCCAGATCAATCCTACTCACATCCTCTCCATGCTATTACACCCACTCTTACTGTCATGCAAGCACAGGCAGGAGGTAAAATGGACCATATGCAAGCCTGTGCAGCAGAAATGACAGAAGTATTGTCCTCTAATTTTCAACCACAATCCGCTAGCCTGTTTTTAAACACAGTATCCTTGCTCAGACAAACCATGGTATCCTGTTCAGTGTTGTGTTGACTCAAGTATGTTAATGTTTCCCAGCCTGTTTTGTTTTGTTTTCCCTCTATAAACAAGTCTGTCTCTTATTGTTCCCTAGCTTCCTTCCAGAACTGGGGAACAAGCAATCTTAATTTTGAATCTCTTAATTCCTCAAAGACCGAATAAATAAATAAATTTATATAAATAATAACAAAAAAGCTCTTACTGATAATCTCTCTACTATCTCAACAAGATGATAGAAAAGAAATCTGCTGCTCTGGTCTTTGGTACTGGGAGGAAAGGATAAAAGAGATAAATGAGATAGACAAAAAAGAGATAATGCCCTTTCCACTCAAGTTTACTTTCTGCTGTTTTAAAATTACAGTGGAGATCCCCCATCATGATTTGAGATTTTATCATTTTCAAATTAAGATTGGGAAGGCAGCAAAAATGCAACCCAAAGTCCTGTTCTGCAAACCAAGTTTTTTGCAAGCCATCTTAACAGGAACTCCAAGCCTCCCTTTAGACCGAGTGTGGGCCCAGAGCACCTACCGCAGCCGGCCTGCGATCAGCCCCAGATCAGCAGAGAGGCAGCCTTCCTACTGCTCCTCATGCCTCCTCCCAACTCCCCACCTCACTCCATCTCTTCTGGTCAGCACGGAAGTTTTCTTCATAAAGCTTTGGTTGCTAGGTGACATTTCCTCCTCTTTTCTTATGGCATTTTCTAACAAATCTCCTGGGAGCAGAAATAGTTACTGATCATGAAAATCATGCACAGACACAAAATAGCCAATTGGCACAATAGAAAGCAGCCATATAAAAGATCATATTTTGTTTAGTCAAATATCTAACGTGCTGTAATGCAAAGGGTACATATACCCCTGATATGCCTGTTTGTGTTTTTGTTTTGTTTTGTTTTGTTTTGCTTACCAGTTTTACGGTTTATCCAGGTATCTGCATTCAGATTTGTATTCCAGATGTCCTAGATATACTTTATCTTGGGCCTTTATATGTTACTAGCATATCACAAGGGATTTAATTATTTATTTTTGTGCTAGGCCAGCTATGTGGAAGTAGGTAATCTTCAGAGGCCCCTTCCAACCCAAACCATCCTATGTGAGAGGCATTTGACTTTCCTTAAAATGCTTCCTCAGCACGAGTTGACTCACACAAGCTAGCACTTTAAAATTGACTCCACTTCCTTAAAAAAATAAAATAACAGTATGTAAATATGCAATTAAATAAAGTCTTCAGGTTGCACATTGCACGTGACCAGCATATGAATGCCTTCCTCAGTCTTCAGAGAGCCAGCAGCACCATTTCAAATGTGCAGTGCTCCGCTCTTCTCCAAGCTATGTTGACAATCTGAAGATTTACACTGTCATTACTCAACATGAGACTAAACAATGGAGAAAACCTCACTTATGTATTTTTGTGTGTGAAATTTTATTTTGGAGCCACAAATACCATAATTTTCCTGCCAGCAAACTGAGGTTATGAACTCAAAGGAAAAAAGCAGGTCAAGGAGGCATGCAACTTTTGCAGAGGAAGAAGTTTTTATGAACACAAAAACGTGTACAAGAGATGTCCAAATTCCTGCCCCTGTCCTACCACCCACAAATTAAACCCAAAGAAGGAAGTTAATCTAGTGTGTATGTGGAGATGGTGTCAGTAATCTTTCTGCCCTTCCAGCGGCTGTGGTTCTGTTTTGTGAATACTCATGTCCTTTTATATAGACATCACTGTGTCAGATGCAAGCAGTACATGCTTTACAGCATTTCCTTCAAAAATAAATACAGGACAAGAACCTTTTAAACTTGGCTTCTGACATTTTTGTACAATTCAAGTAGCTAGACCTTTGGTAGAAACACAAAAAGAAAATTCTTCACAGAGTTTTGAATAAGTTGTTCACAGTTTATGGGCACCATTTAAAAGAGTAGTAGGTTAGCCTTGCCAGCTTAGGCTAGCATTTTTTTTTCCTGAACAAACTGTCTTGAACCATTATACATTTCCAAGGTACTTAAAATATATTTGTTTGTCCATTATATGCTTTTAAAAAGTATTGTGGTTGCTTATTGAAGGTATGTGCTGTCTACATTTGTTTTAGAGTACATAGACATACAAAATAACTAAACTCTCAGACTGTGTCATCATTAAGGAAAATTTCTCTTAAAGCAGTTTGCATATAGTGGAGCTTCCTCCTTTGCATAGATAATCCAGTAGAGAACCCATGTTTGCACACTTGCTAGATCTGTTCTTTATCTGCTACACATGTAAATCAAATTGGGTCTTCTGAAAAAGAACTTACTCAAACTGTGCACATGTAAGTCCAAGAAGTTCAGATTGTGGCAAATCCCCCCGTTCTCTTCTCCTTCCTTCCATGGATTTTCTGGGCTGAACACCAAGCCTCACATTTCGTTTTAGTTTCTGCAATATCTCTCATCTTGTACTGAACTTCCTGTACCTCTGGGTGACTATGCAAGCCTCCATAGTATGCCCATCAGTTAGGTATGCCAAAACCTTCAGCTATTGTCTCTATTTATGTAGAAAAAGCCTTATGACTTATATCGAACAAGTTCATCATAATCTCTTATCATCTTTCATGCTGTTTTATATGTAAATGTGAGGCTACTTAATGATTAATAGAGCTGCTGGATAAAGACAGCATCTTTTATCAGCTGTTTATGTGAGTAGATCAAATCAGGTAAGAATGAGCACAGGGTGTGGAGAGAGGCCAGAAGAGAAGTGATGGCATGGAGAATTTATTTTTTTTTTAAATGCCAAAGAACAAAGAGGAGGAACAGACTGTCATGAGCTGCTTCATAGAGTGGCAATGGGAGAGAAAGAGAAGGAGAGCAGCAACATGCCCTTTTGTATCAATCTCTCCTCATGTTTTGAACTCAAGACATTTTTATTATTATTATTATTATTGTTACTAATGTCTGGGGAAAGCAAATATGTAAGTGGGGATAAAAAAGTGACTCCCAGAGGAAATACAATTAGAAAACAATGTGATTCAACCATCCCTGAAACACATTCTGTACACCCCATGTATCAACGGGAGCATTTTTTATTACTGTCGGAGGATAGACAGAACAGTTGCCTTTGCAACATAGTCACAGCACCTATCTTCCATGTCCCTCTTTAAATGATTTAATTGATGTTTTGATTTCAAGAGTGTAGAAGAATTCTTGAAGCATTCTCTTTCATTTTCAGGATCAAACAGTATCCTTTGGTTCACTAAAGAAAACAAAGCAGATCCCCAAGCCTTCACGAGTCATTAAATCCAAATAGAACAATCCATTGAGGGCAAGCTTCACAAACCACAAGCCAGCCAGCAGGACCCACAGAAGATACACACTGCCCTTCCTGATTGAAACCCACTGAACTGCTTCTGCCTCCGTACTCCCTGCTCAAATGAGCTCCAGCTGGATGTTCCCTGCCTTCATTAGCAGTTCAAGAAATTCCTCTAGGACAAAATGGATGCTTACTTTTTCATGTGCAGATGTTTTTGGTTTGGTTGTGTGGATTTGTTTGTTTGTTTCCCAGAATGCAATTATGCAGTTTAAACAACACTCCAGCCCAGGGTACAGAAAACAAACAAACAACAACAACAATGACAAAAACGTTATGTAGTGAGCTCTAAAATGTATATGTGAGAACACAAACTCTGTCAGGGCTCAATATGATTCCAGTAATACAGAAAGTTGAAAAGACAGGAAATGTTATTAAAACAGACACAAAGAGTCACAACCAGGCACTTTTAAAATAAAGAAATAATATTTAAAAATTTGGCAATGCTTAATATTGTTCCTTTCCCTTCACAGAAGGAAAAGACAATTTCATCTTTGTTTTGGTATATTGAAAAAGACATCTGGATACAGAAGATTATATAAAAACTGCAAGAGAAAGGCAGTTAGCAGTTTCTGAGAAATAGTCATTCATATGAGGCAAACTCACTTTGAGATGGTAGGCTAGGTTCCAACCTCAGTTCTGCAGTATAGTAGATACTTTGGAGGAAGGTTAAATGCAGGTGTATGCAAGACAGCATTATTACATTGAGTGGATATACAGAGAACTGAAGAACTAGGATACCACACTTCAAAAACTTACTTTTTTATTTTTTATTTTTTTTTCTTAATGCCTACAACTTGTATTTTGGACACACTCAAAGCAAATAGTAAGGATTCATATGAAGAGGAACAGCTGCCACTCTCCCAGTTTTAAAAGCTATTCAAAGGCTGTCCATATAGCTGCCCAAACTGTTCTAGCTAGTAATTCTTGCTTTTCTAGCTGTACTATTTTACAACACACACACCCCATCCAAAAGAAAACAAATAAAACTCCACTGTGTTGTAAAATATATAAATAATATTTTTTTTTTAAAAAAAAAAAAGCTATTATGACCATTGTTTCTGACTGCTGCTGTCCAGCATAAAATAGATCTTCTCTGTTTCACTCATTTGCCTCATATTTGAGTAGCTGCAAGTTGAGAGTGCTCTATTTACAGTGTAATTGTCCCCGGGTCTCTTGTCACATCAGTGCCAGTGAAAACTGGGGCTAAGTATCAGGACACAGTACTTAGGAAGAAAAGTAGCTATTGCCATTTACTTCAGTGATTTCTGATTGGATAGATGCCAGCTCTGTAAATTCTGGAAAACTGCAGCTTTTATAAGCAAGGAAATGGCTGTGGTTTGTTGTTGTTTTGTACTTTCTGATTAAACATCCAGATATGGCCTTGCTCAATTGCAGTCTAATTTATTTGAGTGCCCTGCCAGATATTGATGATAATAGACTTGTTATGTGTTAGCAAAAAGGTTTCAAGGTAAGATCAAACCCCAGAGGAAACAACAACAACAACAAAACAGATATTACAACATCATCCAATTTTAAAGTAAAGACTAACTAATTATCTGTGTGTTATGGTCAGGGATTAAACTGTACATTGGATTTTTATGGGGACAATTATTTCAAGTGGCATTAGACACCTGGTGCTTGTATTCATGGCTCTCACAAAGATAAATAGGATGGCAGCCATGGAAAAAAGGTTTTGCATAAAATCTGAAGGAGTCAAAATACTTGCACTTCCATATTTCTGCTTATACTGTCCAGAGAATAATTTCTCCTTTAAGTCCACCTTAGACTTAATATCTATGTACTTTTCTTTTTGTAAGTCACCTGCCTCCTTGAATCCATCTTGTCCTAGTCACAGAATCAAGGAATTACAGAATGGTTTGGGTTGGAAGGGACCTTCAAGACCATCCAGTTCCAATCCCCTGCCATGGGCAGGGACACCTCCCACCAGACCAGGTTGCCCAAAGCCCCATCCAGCCTGGCCTTGAGCACCTCCAGGGATGAGGCATCCACAGCTTCTCTGGGCAACCTGCTCCAGTGCCTCACCACCTTCTGAGTGAAGAATTTCTTCCTTGTAGCTAACCTAAACTTACCCTCTCTCATTGCTCATTGTCCTATCACCACACTCCCTGACAAAGAGTCCCTCCCCATCTTTCCTGTAGCCCCCCCTTTAGGTACTAGAAGGCCGCTATAAGGTCTCCCTGGAACCTTCTCTTCTTCAGGCTGAACAACCCCAGCTCTCTCAGCCTGTATTCATAGGAGAGGTGCTCCAGCCCTCTGATCATCCTCATGGCCCTTGTCTGGACTTGTTCCAACAAGTCAATGCCTTTCTTAAGATGAGGACCCCAGAGCTAAACACAGTACTACTACAAGTACTCCAGGTAGACATTGCTATTGATTTCTGTCTGACACAGTTTGATCAGAGATACCCAGTAGATGAGCATCCTTGTTCCAGGAAGTACTATTTATAAGCTTATCTGCAGACAAGTGACAAGGAAGGGATTAGGAAAATACCGTCTTGAGCTTGTATTGTCTCTACTAAGCATGATGCTGGTTTCAGGTCAGTAGGAAAGCCTGCTTGAGATTACCTCCACTTTGTCCCCTCAGACACCTTTTGCTTAAATGCTCAGCTCTTAACAGTTCTCATACAAAAGCTCTGGGGCTTCAAACTGAAACTTCCCTCATTATGACCACCCTTCTCCATATTATCCCTGGATTTGCCTACAGCCATTCACTTTTGATTCCTGAGAATTTGCTGTGACTAATTCAACTCTTAGGGACAAGAAAAAGTTACTGTTAGGGACAAGGAATTACAGCACATCATCTGCTCTCTGATAAGCATCGTGTGAAAGCTTTTAGCCTGTATTTATTACATTTCAAAAGTACCGTAATTCAAGCAGGTACATTGGGATAGGTTACATTAAGTTGCTGATGAACAGCAAGGTCTTGGCATTTTTCAGCATCTCAGCATTATTCAACACACTGATAGAAATGCATAGCTATATACCTACAGCACAGATAAATTCTGCAGTTTACATTTAAAACAAAACAAAACAAAAACCAGGAGACTCTATTGGAAGTAAGTAGAGAATTTAGTTATGATAAAAGATCATGTGAGATTATACTCTCATAGAAGACATTACATCTTGTAAAACAAAAAATCTGAATACCTCGAAGGCAAAAGAGAGCTTTATATGACCAAGTCACAACAATGTAATTTATTCTTTAGAAAATTATATACATATTCTAACAAGTTGCACCAAGTTGTGCATTTCAGAGTAAAAGTGATGTTTTGTTTGTCCTTTTTTGAAAAGTGGCTACTGTTTATTTCATATACCTTCTTGTGTAGCCTAATTTTTTTAATGTGTCCCCCCTCATTTAATTACAGTATTGGGAACTAATGATAACAAACACATTGCCAGTCTGAACGAATGTACAATGTTACTATTGTATTTGTCCCTCCAACTATTACTTTTTCTAACAAAGTTGAGCAAGGATTAAATGAAGAATTATAAAGACATCTGGCAGAATTTCTACTTTAGCTCAGTGGATACTGTGTATAAGCACTGTATTTCAGAATCTGCACTTTCATGTCCGAGTATAGCCACCAAGTCAAAAGCAAAAAGCAGAACAGTTTCATTGTTTATGCAAACTTTTTTTTTTTTTTTTTTTTTTTCCTTGTTTATTTCTCACTCAGTAGGTTTGGTACTATATTTACCCTTATCATTGCTTAGATCCTTGATTTATGTAATGTTTCTAAGAGCCTTGGTAACATCAGAGTTGGACAAATCACTTTATAAGGAACCATAAATTGCTTTTGCTGACATTAAAAATGTTAGGAACAAAATTAGGGACATTGTTTTCCTCCAAGTAGTATTTCTCGTATTTCTCGCTTTTCTTGCTTTCTTCCTTTCTTTCTCTCTTTCTTTCTCTCTCTAAACTCAAACACAATCAGTAAAATATTGAACATGGAATTCAATGAAGAAGACCTTTCCATTAAATCAAAATGTTATGATTACAAATGAGTACATTATTCAAATGAATCTACTTTTTGCTTAGATTCATCAGTGTTTAAAATTAAACATAAGTAGTTAAATTGTGCTGGCCTTCATAGGAAAGCTGAGCTCACCCACAGACTAAAAATGATCCTTCAGCATTTATAAGAGTGAACAAAAAGATGTGTATGTAAAAATCATGTATAATTTGAGTGCTGACCTGCACATGACTACTGTTTCTGTATATCAAGCTTTTGTACTTAATACATAAATAAATAAATAAATAAATCCTCCTGCTTCCACAGAGTTGCTTTGCAGAAAGGTAATATTAAAATCTTTAACTAGTGTTTAGAAACAAACAATGTATCAAGAGCACACCTGCTAGTCTTGCTGTATGTTTCTCAGTGTTTCTTGCGTTCTGTCTGATAGAGGCTTTCAATATTAGATTTTTATTGTCTGATTAAGGATTAAACAATTATTTATATGTTTTAGTGGTAGGTCAGACACTAATGTGGTTTGCTTTGTTTTGTTTTTTCACCTGTTCAATGCCGATGAATTCTACACATTATGAGCACATTGTCAACAGTTTTATTCCAGTGTCAGAAGCTGTAAAACTGACTCGGAAAATAATAGTTTTTTTCAATATCTGTTGAGAACTGACCTGGATAATGCTCTATTGACTAGATAATAATGCCTTTTCCTACTTGAAATTTCCAGAAAATGAGCACTCCAGCAATGTAAGACTGCTTCAATTTTACCTGCAACTTTCACACTTCTGTATGAGCTGCAGAACTGTTATGAAATGTCAACAGTTACATAGATAAGCATCTTCACTCATAGAAGAAAGGAAATGTGAGTTATATGAAGTGAACTGAAGAATCGTAGAGCTCATTATGTTTTGCTGACTGTATTTGTAGGATGTACTTTCAGTATGAAATGAGAGGAAACAACAGAAAGTCTCTTCACTCTTGACTAGACTGAAGACACTGTTGTGTCTGTTTTGTCTTTCTCTGAGACTAGCTCTGAAGGAGACTTCCTGGTTGGTCATCTGAATCCCACACAGACTTACTCAAGGCAACTTAAAATCACTATTTGGGGATTTTGCAGTAAAATGCAAATTGCTTATTTCAAGCCATCAAATAAGCACTTCATTTGACCCAGTTCTGGTTATCTTTCTCAACAGATTTTTTATAAGAAAAAAGTTATTTTAAAAATTTTGTTTAAAAAGTATCTACACAAAACACTTGATTATTTCCAGCATTTTTCTCATACAGAATTATTGACTGAGTTTAGCTCAAAGAGTACAATTAGTTTCTACCCAAGTTGTTTTTTTGTTTTGTTTTGTTTTGTTTTGTTTTCCTGTTAAGAAGCTGTTAGTTAAAAAATTCTGCAGTTCAATGAGAGACAAACAGCAGCACAGAAAACATAAAGAAACTTGGTTCTCAGCAATGTAGAGCTTAAAAGACAGGAAAGTGAAGAACCATCTGTTTGGTACATTTATCTTGGCTTTGGCTTTTTACTTCTATCAGTGTAAAGCAGCTTACCATGGTAAAACACAACATGCTTTTGGTTAGCACTTGGGTAATTCTTCCCTGTTGGGATGTCACTAGAAAAACTGTCGAGCAGAAGAGAGACTAAGAAAGCTTAAATTTGCCACTGTGACTTTCAAACAAATTGATATATATATATATCAATTGTGTTGTCATGTGAATATTTTCCTTTAGACTTTAAGGACAACACAGCTAGGTTAACACCTTGCAAAAAGAAAGATGCAAGAAGATAGACTGACAATATATCTACATCAAGATCTATATTTTCGTCTGTTATTTAGCTAACATCTGTCCCTAAAAGGAAGAATAATGTACATTTTATTATTATTATTATTTTCTTTTCTCTGGGCTGAATCTTGAAGTCTTTACAGGCAGATCCAAAATCTGCTAACATCAATGAGATTCTTTACTCTTAAAAGTCAACATTTAAAGCATATCTTTCTCCTTGTACCACTCTTCAATAGCCACACCTGGGACTTAATGATCCATCAGTGGGAAAATTGTTTCCTGTATAAAAAAAAAAATTGCATGTGGGGCAAATATCCCTGATGTATCTGCAGAAGTTGGGTCTGCCAGAGTAGACCCATCTCCACTTCCTTCAATCTCACTTCAGTGGGGGTATAAAGGCACTTTACTGCTTATTGTACCACATTTATTATTTTCAGAGTTGCAGAAAAGATGGAGGTATTAATGGCAATTAAAAGGAGAGTAAGATTTGTCCAAGTCTTTCTCACCATGTTCAGGTACAGTAATGAAGAGAGTATAATTGCAGGTATGACTATACATTATGTCTTCTTCCTCTATCCTTAATGTATTCGGTGTGCAATTCTTTCATCAAAAATTATTTCATCTTTACCTGGCCTGAATTTTGACTGCATGTAAATGATGGGAATGAGGATTCTAGAAAACTAAAATTAAGTTTACTTGGAAGACACATAAAACACCCTGTCAGTAGCGAAGAGAAAGCTAGTCAAATAAAATATTGAAAATCATTGTATTTTTGGCTTTACACTGATTTGCACAATTCTATATGAGACGTTTTTCCAAAATCTACAACCTTAAGTCTAAGCTGCTTCTAACTTACTAAAACAGAGATTTCTTATGGAAGTCACTCTGATGTGTGTAAAATGTTTAAAACTAAGCAGTAAAGTGAGGTTTAAAGAATAACATATTGCTAAGATACATAAAAAGGTCTCTATTCTAAATATATCTATTCTCATAAGCAAGTTTAGGACACAGTTTTAAAAGTGCACATTGTGTTTACATTTTTTTTTTTTTTTCTTAAAGAATCTAATCTTCTCCGTGTACTGTTAGATTGGTAAACACTCAGTAATTCAGTCAATAAACAGAGTATTTTTACAGACCAATTTGACAGTTTATATACCTGAAATGGCACTTTCTCTAGAACCCTAGTATCATTATTATATTTTTGCAAAACCTGACAATTTCAGTCCAAACTTTGTTCTCAATTTAAAAAGAAAATACAAAAGAAAAGAAAAGAAAAGAAAAGAAAAGAAAAGAAAAGAAAAGAAAAGAAAAGAAAAACGAAAAGAAAAGAAAAACGAAAAGAAAAGAAAAGGAAAGAAAAACGAAAAGAAAAGAAAAACGAAAAGGAAAGAAAAACGAAAAGGAAAGAAAAACGAA
>NC_048926.1:60707770-60757294 GCF_011077185.1 Oxyura jamaicensis | reverse complement strand
CGAAAAGGAAAGAAAAACGAAAAGGAAAGAAAAACGAAAAGGAAAGACAAGACTGAGGTAATATCTTAATTTAAAACAAATATTTTTCCTCTAGAATTCTAGTCAGCAAGACATAAATATTTTTAAATATAAAAGTTGTACCACTGACAGTAGACTATTAATAGATTTTCAGAGTGAAACCCCCCTTTTTTTTTCTAACTGAATCTAAGAATCACTCCCTCCGCAAAAGGTATTTTTTCTACTTTGCTGAATTTGGAATGAAATAGTAATAACATCAGAAAGCAAAAAGAGAGAGGCAGGACCAAGTTTTGATAGCCAGACTAACAATACAGAACAGAACTGAGATAAAGAATGCTTCATAGACACCCTATTTGATGTGTGCCTGTGACAAATTAGAGGCACACATGCAGATAAGAGGTTGTATGTGAGGTCCCACTCATGTCAGTGGAATTTTTGTTGCAATAGACTCACGATTGAATTGCACGTATAGCTGGTATCCACACAAACCATGCATCATTTCTTAAGTGCAGGTGACACGAGCAGCTCTTGCCACCAAGCCGACCTGCTTTCAGTTTGGTCAGGCAGCACAAAAGACTGTACTGATCTGCTGAAATGACATTTTGGATGGGTTTGTATCATGACCCATTATATGGTACTGTGCCCCTGCACTACTGTCACATCCCCTCCCCTCTAGTCACTGGTGACCACAACATGATCCCTTCTTTTCAGAATTGCTTCTTTAAAGTTCCTAATGCAGGAACAGGAAGTCAGATGCTTCAATTGCATTACAGGTGCCTAACTAGCACGTACTACACTGAGAATAAGGCAGGTTCCCTTTTAAAGTTCCAGTCCACTACATACTAATCCTAGAAAACCAGCTCTCTTTCTAAGATTTAACAACTTTATTTTGCAAGACATAAATAATGGACTTCAACTCATGTCACTGATTTCAGTGAAACTTAAGCATGTACATATGTCTTGCTGAACAAAATCAGAGACTCATTGGTGAATCACTGGATTCATGAATACAAACTTCAGTCCTGGCACTCAGTGCAACCAATAGCAAAATTCGGATTTTAGAAGAACAGATTTAGCTCCATACCACTGGATTATATAGCCTCCTTCGTTAACTTCCTAAAAATGCAGATTCTTTATAACAGAAGCTACACGAACTGCAAACTTTTGTAGCAGACTACAGGAAAAATTACCCATAAGTAGTCTCAGTCAAATTTTCTTAGGTAAAAAGGTGGGCAAAAGATCAAATATGCATACATTTAAAACAAACAACCAGAAACCAAGAAAACAAAGAGTCCCTCTGCCTAAGGCATCTATATATATTACAGTGTCCTGCCACAATCATGTTTATATACTTAATTCTTTAAAATATTGATTTTAAATGGAAGCAATGCAACCCCTAAATAGGACAGCAGCAGAAGGAGCTAGACTCTTGCTAGATAGGTATTCTCCATGACAAGATTTAATTACTTTGCAGTAGTCTAATAAATAGAAGTACATCTGTGAGCAATCATGCGTAGTTCACATACCTGAAGTACAGGCAGGTTCAATTTTTCCATGAAAAGAATTACCCGCTGACAAACAGAAAACTGCCTGTGAAGCTGGGTTGTTTATGTTTATTATTGAAAAAGAGGAGTCCTGGGCAATGGTGCCAAATGTAATGCGGTGCCTTCAGCACATCTATACAAAGCTATTATTTTCCTTTGTAGGGAGATGTAGCAGTGATGTGGCATACTGTGTGGGCCACTCCAACTGCATTTTAATTTAGAAGGCTATAGACTAAGTGGTTAAAAGATGAAAACTGGTTGAAGAGGAAGGAGTTATAGGTCATTGCAATTGAAGGAAAACCAGTTCTAATCACTGCCCTTGCTCCTCCCACATCAGAAGGAGGAAATGCAGCTCAGAAAGACAAGCACAGTGTGACCAGACCTGCACACCATCCTGCTGGAGGGGCTGACCACCATGCCTGCCTCGGCACAGGAATGAAAAGGGGCCAAATGCCAGCTGAGAAGGAAGGGCAGCCAAGCGGCAGGACGATCAGATGATGGGACGGAAGACTTCTTCCACAGGGGGCACAGAGGCTGGAGCTTAGCACTAGCCCTGGGCTGGTGCCAAGGTTTGCAGGGCTGGGACATGGAGGTCAGCTCACTGGGGACCTCCCTTCTGGAAAAAAAAAAAAAAAAAAAAAAAAGGCAACTGCCACAGACCAAATCTACACCCTTACTTGGGGCAATGTCCCCACATTCCCTACCTCCCTTGCCACCATTTGCTCTTTCTTAAACTGCCTACAGTATATCCAAGAATTTTACAATCTAAATGCAAGCTTGTACATGAAAGCAGGATACTAAAGAATGTGTGTGAGTTACAAAATTGTCTTCAAGTGTTATCTCATTTTCTCATTAAATGTTAGGTCAAAAATAGCTGTTGCGTGCTGGCAATGTAGCGAGGGTACCACCAGATAGATGCTATCAACATGTTATTTTTTATTTTTATTTTTTTTTCTCTCTCCCCCTTCTGGAACTTCCTGTTCAATTTATCCCATAAGTTTTATCATTAAAATCTTGCAATCTTCAGAGTATTTAGATTTTTGTATCTCAAACCTGCTTAACTCCCGGAAAACTTCAACACTTGCATTTAGCACATGCATCCATTGCTATTATAATTAAGAGCTTGAGGTATGCTGAAAATAGTTTCTGGCTTAAAAAAAGGAAAACACGTAAACCAGAAAGAGTTAATATGTTTGCAAATCTTTTTAGCAGGTTAAGTTCCTTTTGTTTGGGATGCAAAGATTTTAAATGGGTGCAGCTCTCCTCCAGTTAAGGAACAAATCCTAGACAAATTTTATCTATGAATCAGCTAGCACATTGCGGACAGCACACAAAGCATTATTAAAAATCCGTACCCATCACTGACTATGTACACACACGTGCCAATACCAGCATGACTGGGTCTTGTAATATTTTGTCTTTTCCTCACATATCCGGAAGCTTCCACTACTCTGTATCAGAATTCAATTAATTTACAAACGTAAATAAAAAATATCTTTGTGGTTGCAAATGATATTTAGGGAAGAAAAAAATGAAAAAGATGTTATTTTGAAAGTAAGAATGGGAAAAAAGGAAAGAAATAATTTAATATTTGTTTTATAAATCTTAAGTGCTTTGTAAATCACAAGTGCCTTCACCTGGGAGATGCATCTGAGTCACCTGTGGAAATGAACAGCATTCCTCCTATTGACTTGGTTTAGGTATCCGCAGAGGAAGCGAGGTGTTAAGACCACATTTTCTTGTTCAAGAGCTATAGACTTCCTTCTGCTACTGCTATCAATGTGTCACTTTTTACCACCACCCTCATGAGTGAGTAGTTTTTGTGCATTCAGTATCACACATGGTGCCTGACCTCCCATTCCACTGCATGCTACTTCAGACTTTCCTTTTCTGATGCAACCAGTAGCTCACCAACAGTGAAGTCATTAGCTTTTGTAAGGTAATCCAATCCTTTTCCATAGCTAGAAAAGGCCACAAAAGTAATCAGTCTTAAAGAATAATGACTGCTTACAACAGTGGAAGAATGTCTGGACTTTTTGTAAGCCTAAGAAGTTGGTTCTGAACAGACTGGCCACACCTCCACAAAGTGAGTCACTTTGGCCCCTGAGGCTCTCCTGGACTGGATGCACCAAAGGTGGGAAAGCTGCACAGTGATTCAGTGCTGTGGCAAACATACAACAAGAACTTGTCTGAATCATCAGAAGTTCCAGGTGTGAAGGGGAAATGGGTATGGTGACAGCAAGCTGTTATTGTGGGGCCAAGGAACTTCAGGGCAGATGGGGACGCTGGAGAGCTACCCACTACCTCGTGTGTCAAGAGGAGGGAGTGGACCTTATGGCAGTCATTTTGGCAGCTGGCTTAGGAACTGGGTGCAACTTTTAATATCTGATTTCTACTGACCAAAGCACTTTCATTCCAGCTTTAATTGCAGATACTTTCTGTCAACATTGCCAACACATCTGCCTGCCATCTGGTTTACATGTGTGACCCCGATAATCCTGGCCACAAAGCAGGCTGTGTCTAAGTCTAGCAGATTCCTCTCAGATAGTATTTTTGAACATATTTTTCCCTACCTGTCCACATAGCCAAAAGTATTCACATGTCAATGAGTTCAAGTTCTGATCCTGGACTTCAACATACGTGATTTAGCCTTACACAAAATGGTGCTGATAAAATAATTTGCCTCCCAAACTGTTGTTTTGTTTACGTGACTCCTCTAGTTCAAGTCACCAAACAAAAAATGACTTGTTTGTGCCTCTGGGTCCCTTCACAGCCCATGCCCACAACCCTCACACTCTCACCCATTCAGTAGACCGTCATTCCCTTGTTACATCTGTGCAGAATTTCAATTTTCTTTCATGTTCTGCCCACATGTTTGGGACAGCAGCCTTGCAGCCACCTGCTATCATATGCCTTTAGTTTACCTTATCAAGAGATAATTTCACTGTCCATAATGCAAAGGGTTGAACATAAAATTGTTTAAGAATCTTAATACACCAAAATTTGACATTTATGATCAAAAGCTGCCAATGTAAATTTATAGCAAACCATATGCTTCTCTGGTTTGAATCATGTCCAGTGATGTTTCTACCAGTTCCTGTAACAGAAATTCCTGGCAAATGTTTTTCTCCACAACACACTCAATCTGAAACGATCTAGGTTATTGGGAAAGAGCCTTGGAAGGCATCCAAATTACTTAATCATTCTGACTATTATGGGAGGCCAACTACTGGAAAGATTTTGCGAAAGCTAAATGCAACTGCTCTAAGAAGACATGTAGAAGCACAATATGATACCCTGGCACAAAACAGACCACAGCCTTTAGGTGCCAGAGTATTACTTGCATATTGAGCATGATGTTCCCTTCTAGAGTGTCACTGTGTTTTGCTTATTTCTTTAAAATTTCCCTTGAATTCCTGGTAACTTTAACACACTGAGCATTGCTTCGCTGATGAAAGAACTAAAGAATACATTACTGATTTATTTATAGTCACTGAGAGATGGTGACAGATCTGAGAACAGAGCTTACAATTTTCTGTTCCAGTTTTGCATGCAACACAAGAAAATGCTGCTTTTCCACAATCTCAGTCTTAACTGCAAGTTTTTACTTTCTTACAACAGTGCTCCTTATTGTGATCCCTGCTTAGTATATTTGTCTTTACTGAAGTGGAACAGATCATGGCAATTAGAAAGACTTTAGGCAGCTTAAACCCCTAAACAAACAAAAAGATCAGACAAAAGCAGTCTGAAGTCCTACTGAGAACAAGCACCCTTAATGGGAACAAATACATGACATACTCCATAATTTCCATTAGCTCTGGGTCAGCACAGAAACTAGCATAATAAATGTCATATTTAATTTATCAATAACCAGCATTTACTTCACAGAACTTGAACATTAACATTCAATTTGCTTTTTATAATTTTTACAGAGTCCCAGAGAAGTTACTGGGCTCTCAGGTGCTGTGAGCGATGTCATTAAAATAAGAAAAACACTTAAACATATATATAGAAGACAGAACAATAAACTACTCATATTCTCAGTGATATTTCCACCTGTTTAAGTGTTAAACACCGGGTCACACAGGCACTTTGAGATAACAGTCCATGGCTAAGCATGCTTCACCAGCTGCCATCTAACTCTTCAACGTGAAAGAGAGAAAAGAGTACTTGGAGCATCACAACCCCTACCCAATATCTGCTTTGGTCAGATTTATCATAGCCATAACTTGTACTGTTACATGTAAGTTTCACATTTCTTAGTTCAGCTTAAAGCAAAATTTATACAGTAGGTTAGATAAAAATATGATTTGAATTTTCCTGCAAGTTATTTTCATAACTAATCTTTTTGTTCATCACAGCACAGAAGAAAGTTGGCCAAGAAACCCCCCTACCATGTGTGCATTCCTGAGGCATTTGTAAAACTAATTAGTTACTGATTGTTTTTATATCTATCCTGGATCCCACCAAGTTTGGAGCTCCACGTGGTGCCTCACTACAGCTTAGGAGTTGCAACGAAGTCTGATGTGGTGTTTTTGATACCATGTGGAACATGTATGATTGAAGCCATATGAGACTAAACCAGAAACTTGGAGAAAAGAGTAGGCCACTTTAATAACGTATTGCACTAGTATTACACTAGTAGCTCCACAGATAATGAAAAGCCTGAAAACCCAAGTCAGACATATGACAAAAACCTGTTATCTAGTCTTTCTGTTGCACCTCCGTGTATATTTATGACCCTTCATTGTATAAACTTCAGGGACAGGACTTGTGTGCTCTGAAGCAAATATCAGGGAAATTTAAAGTTTTACTAACGTGTAGCTGTATACCCATATACCATAGTTCTGCCGTATAGAACAGGAAGAGAAGTAAATGCAAAGCTTGTGCTTCATGATCAGTTCTTTGACCTCCTTGTTTTATTGCAGACATCCTTTGATTATATCAAAAAGGAGTGAAATGTGAGAGATAAGGACATATTCTTTACTATCATTTTAGCTATCCAGATAGTAGTCTTCATAGGGGAAATGCAAAAAAAAGAGGGAACAGCTTTTAAAAACATGAGACTAATTTTGTCAGAATTCACATGACTACACGATGGCTTAAATGACCAAGGCGATCTAAATTCACAGAACAATTCCTCAATTATTTCATTTCTGGGTAGAATCAAACCCAGAAATTGCTATCTACTACTCACCTATGAATATGAACTCTGTTACACCAACTGATCTTACTAGAAGCCAGATTTAATCATTTAATATTCCTTTATTCTTGCTAGAGACAAATTGGCTTGAATGAAAGTACAATGAAGCTGTAAGCATTTGACTGTGCAGGTAACTTATTTTGCATAATGATGATATATTACTTTATTTTCCTGGTAAACCTAGAAGTGTTATTTGGAGCTAATACAGGTGTGCAGAGAAGGCTTCTGCCAGAGATGGAGATGATAGGCTAAATTACTAGAACTCCTAGGTAATGCTTGAGCAGTGATCTCTGCAAAAACATGATTGGTCAGATCTCAAAACAGGAGACTGCAACATGGAAACTTAAAAGTGGCGTTTGCTTATACCCAGCTTATCATCAGTACATAAAACTTGATCATAATTGCACCTCCTTTCTTACAAAGATTGGGCACAGAGGAAAAGTGAACTGAGTGGCAGGGCAAGAGGCCAAGAGCTGGAATTCCTCTGTACTATTTCCAGTCATTCTGCTGACTTATTAGCGGGCATTCAGCAAGGAACAATGGATTTATCAAGATTACATGATGAAGAAAGTAAAAGACAGCAAGCTAGCACCAAACTACTGATGCCTGGAAGCCATTAGTGTCAACCCAATTTAATTGTACTACTCCCTGATCTCTAGGCAACAGATGACAACATGCAGCTATTTCTACATGGTACCATATTACACTGTCCATTTTCTTATATGTAACTCAATTCTGACAAAACTTACCTACATTTGTGGGTCGCTGTCAAGCTAAATATATCCAAGCAAAGTGCTTTAAATCATAGGATGAAAGGACCTCCCATTCAGCAAGTGGAAATTATTACCAACATTAAGAAATGAGTGGGTGCTGCTTAGACTGAGAATTAGCTCTTCATAAGGTGGTTGCTAACGAAGAAACAATGGAAAAGAAGCAAATGCCTTTCAAGTTAGTCTCTAACAGGAATAGAAGCAGACTGTGACAGAGGATAATTGTTACAATTTGAATGCTAGAGTGAGAATTAAAGAGATTATTGGAACAAATAAGATTTTTCCTTTATTTTAGTACAGGAGGAACAATCCCATCATTTTAGAAAGACACTCTCCCTTTCAGTTAAAGGAGGAAAACATAACTAGCAATCTAAAGAGATAATCTTGTTTAGAAATATGGAAAGCAGATTAGAAAAGGCTGAACTGACCATATGTGCCTACAATGTTATATTCAGGCCTTAAAATTTCTATAGATAGAAACAGTAGTGTGAATACCATAAGAAAAATTTCACCAGAACTGAGACAGGTTTGGAAGAAATAATTTGAAATTTCATCAGTCAATGCTAGGAAACCTTTGTTTTTCTGGTTTGGGGAGGATTACAGCACGGCTAAGAAAGATTTTGACAGTGTCTTTTGGGAAAAAAAAAAAAAAAAAAAAAAAAGTAAAAGCTGATTGTAGGAGAAATGAAGGAAAATTATACAATTCTCTTAGGCACAAAATATTATATTTTATTAGATTTTAAGTTTGTTTTCATTTATATTTTGCTACTTGTACTTATTTCTGATACCTTGTTAGTTTAATATTTATGAAAGACAAAAAGCTTATTATGAAAAAGAAATTTTCTTCCCGGTTTTTTATAGCAGATTGTATTGTAGCATAAAAGCCTTTCTCTTGTCAGTGGTTAGAGATTTGCTGTATATCTCTATGAACAGGAATCTGTTATCTTAATTGACAGTTCACTTAGGGCTGTGAGTTATTAAAAGCACAGAGCTAACACAGCTTAATATTTACTTAGATCACAGCATTTCTTTTAGGTCTGTAACAGGTATTTCAAACAGTAATTAAATCAGGAAAAAACAAATCTGGAGTAACAAATAAAGCTGTACTACAGATGGGCTGGTGTAACCACTTCCTTGTTGGCTGAACCCAGAATACTCTACCAGCGTGGTTCAGGTTTGTTTCCTTCTCTACCGCCAGTGCTCAGCTGCACATAGACACTCCAGTTCCAAAATAGCAGCCCACAGCTCTCACTAATTATTTCAAATGAAGTTAGATTCATCTTCTCGGAATCATTTTCATCCGATGACCAAAGTCACTGCAACATGTGAAACCAGAAAATTTTCTAAAACCTTTGTTTCACATTAGGCTGACCAGGCTTATCTAGGAGCTCATGACCCATGGTTGAGTTGCATATCAACCAACAAGGCCATCAAGTTGATACATAAACTGAGAAAATGTGTATCTGAGCTGTGCTATGGTTCTGTTTGAAAACTCCTTTAAATATGAAAGCAAAGGGCATGTGACAGAACAGCACCTCCACACTCTCATTGAAATAATATTATACATGTAAGATGTAACCAAGATTTATTCTTTAGCTATCAGGCACTGGGCTCACTTAAGAAATATTCTCATAAGCCTAGACCAAAGAACAGAGAATCTAACATGGTTAAGTTTTCATTGGCATGTAATATTTTCAGTATCTTCAAGCCATAGAGTCAAAGGTTACTTCATTGTTTCACTTCTAACATTTCATTCATTTTTCTTTTCATACCAACTATTCAGTATTGTCTTCCTTTACAAGGCAGATTAACATAACCAAATATTTAAAAAGTAGGTTAACAAATTTTCCAGGCTCATAAAAATGGATATTCTAGTGAAAAAAATAAAATTGACATCTTACATTACACTTCTGTTTTGTAGAGACAATCTGTTCAGGTCTTGACAACCCTTGGAAACATTTAGTGTATCTCACCAATAGGTTTCTGTTGGAAAAAAAAAAAAAAAAAAAAAAAAAAAAGTACATTTTGAAAATTTTCCACATAATTTTTATGAAGTAAATGCTTCAAAAATACATTTATAATTGCCCACTACATCATTTTTTTCCTGTCACCTTTTAAGATCTTGACATTGGCAACCGCAGTACACAGGCACAAATCCCAATTTTTATAAAAACAGCTACAGTTCCGTGAGAGACTGAATTCCAGCTTTGGCTCTGCTCTTTACCAGGAAATCATTCCTGCCTGGTCCCCTAAGGACAGCCATGAGGCATCTTGCAACGTGCGTGTAACAAAGAAATGTTGTCATGCAGGCGATATCCCCAGTGTTTAACATGAGCCACTTGGAGCCACTTTTGGATTCTGGGGCTGTTCTAGCAGACTTGCCCATGCAAGCTATGCAAGGCCTAAAGACAAAATCTGGCAGCCACCCTGCAGTGAGGAAAGGAGGGCTCCTACAGCTCAACCACAATGCTCCCACTATTAGCCAGGGAACAGGAAGAAAATATGGATGCCCATCTCTACCCACCACATGCTTTCAACAAACAGACCTTTGCTTCCCTGCAGGATTTACCATTTACTTCACTCTCTCCTGTTTCTTCAGTGTAGAAAGAACCATCTCTGTGCTCCTCTCTTCCAAGCAGTTTTTTGTCATAACTCCTTCTGCTATGGTATTTAGGTTACCTGCTCTGCTGCTGTCAGATGACTGAGAGATGCTGCAGAGGGAATCACTGGAAAGGACAACCTCTCCTGGGCCAAGTACCACTGTACCAGTGGTTCAGCCTCCTCCTGAGGGCTGGTGATGGTTCTCAATTCTGACTACTCAGATTCTTTACAGTGCCTTGGGCTTTTTACTTGCTAAGGAGTGAGATTTAATTGCAGTAAGCCTCCAGTTCCTGAAAGGAGATTTCAGTCTGTTTCTTTTACTAATTTGAGATTCATGCTGTCTCCAAGCCTAAACAGCAGTCTTGCTCATGAAATACATTCCCACACACTATTTTTCCCTAAGACAGCAGCACTTTGTCTCTTTCTCAGCTGGCTACATGCTTTTACAGCCCCTCTTAACAGGGTGCTGGATCTCTCAAGGTATGTCATTCCCAGACCTCGTACAGTGGGAAACAGGTCTTTGCTCTAGCAGAAGCTGTGTTACCAAACGGCCATAAAATACTCAAGCTGTAGAGGCTATTACAAAACAAAGAAAGGTCTGCAGTTGCAGCAGGGGATATAATCTGGTGGTAATTCATGAGAATGAAACCTCCAGGGATAAAAGGCAAGAGCCCGTAAAACTGTCAAATGAATTGTGGCACCCACCAATTTTCGAACCATTTTTCTTATCAGACATTCACTTGAAATACTTTCAACTTGTTTGGCAGTCTAATTCTTCTATGCCTCATTGCAAATCTCTCAAATACCAGTAGCATTATCCAACATTGCTACATCTTAATTTACTGAGCTTCTTTGCTATGGGATATTTAACAAAATAATGCTTTAGGCATAATTAGAACATGACTAAATTAATTTCTTTAATGCTGATTATACTGAGTTACTGCACAAGCAATTCAACTCTATGCTGCAGAACCTCTATCGCCCATAAGCCAGCTAACAGTATAAAAGGTACATGGCACAGAATACAATGAGCAAATACCAACATTTGCAAAATCTTCAGTGACAGCATGCCTATTGACTAGAATGCTACCAATCTGCCATGTTTAATAGACTACTAAGCAATGAATTTTACTTGCACTGACTACTTGCACTGAATTTTATCATTAAATTCACAGCTCTTCCTTTCTTTATCTAACCAGCCATTTGATCCTAGAAAGCAAGCAGCGTGGTCAAGCATAATTCTGCCTTGTGAATCTCCACTGTCTGTTCTTCATCACCTTGTCCTTGGTGTATCTGGAGATGGACTCCAAAAACACACAGAGCACTTGCTTCATGAGTTTTGGAGAGTAAGGTAAGTCTGGTCAACCTATAGTTCCCCTGATCCTCCACATTTCTTAACACTAGCATACTCTTAACGCTGGCATCCTGCATGTCTCATCGAGTCAGCTCATCAGCCCTCTAACCCACTGGATAGTAACAGCCATGGAATGCACCTCCACTTAGTCACACAGACTTCTGTGAACTAGCAGTGCACACATCAGTGGGGAAAAATCTTCCAGAGACTGGCACTAACAAGCAAATCTGCACGATGTGCACCACTTTATCAGGGAGCTCACTCATCCTCCTGGGAAGCATGTAAAGCCCCAGTAAAAAGGAACTTAGCATTCTGATCTTCATTTCTCTTTCCATAGTTTATCACTGCCTCACAAACAGAAAAGCACAGGTACTACGGACATGCAAAGATTGCATTTCATTCTACTCCAACACACACTGCAAACCCATTAAAAGTCAAGCAGACTCCTTGCATTGACATAATGTAAGGGTCTGATTGGATTCCTCATCTCTAAGAAGGGAAATGATTTTTAAAAACAATCATATTTCATCAGATAATTCTTAACAAGCACTATTTTTACAAGAGGCATTATGCTTAAAAGGCTGATGGGCTAACGTGGTGATCGGAAAACATCTGCTGATGTCAATGTTCAGAAGGAAAAGCTATTTTTGGTGACCTTTAATTAATACTAAACTCTTTCAGCACAGCTCACCACGAGATTTCAACATGCCAACAAATACTTTGGCTTTTCTACTTCACAGAAAGCAAATCAGCATTCTCCACTCTCTGGGACACCACCACTTGTGTTAAAATAATCTGCAGAGTTGTGGCTTTTTCTAAGATTTCTTTTGAAGAAGCAAGAGTTAACAAATTTGAAATACACTTTGTTCAAATGCTTCAAGTCAGCGTCTGTGCTGGCCACAGAACATATTAACATTTGCATCAGTTAATTTTCACATTTCCACACTTTTCCTCATAATACCTCTATTTTTACTTGAAAGAAAAAAGTAAAGATTTTGAAAAAAGAGTGAAGATTATGACTCAGAGAAAAGTCATCTTCACTGTTTGGAGTTAGAATCCAGCAACAAGCTCAGGGAACAAGGTCTAACTGTAATCTGGCGTCAACACATCCATGAGTACCAAACAGTTTTGAAATTTTAAGAGTTAGACTTGGAGTAACTTCTGACAAGGTTGCTGCACACAGGAGTTGCTGGGTGGAACAGCCATGATGAGAAACTGAAAAAGCAAACCATGGTGAAAATGGAGACTAGAATCAGCTTAAAGAATAGTCAAACACTGCTGAAATAGCAGTGATGAGTAGAAATGTTGAAAAAAGGAAAAATGAATAAAGGATGTGGGATATCACAAACAGCAAAAGAGTATTTTCTGTGGTGTTAAGGTAGACTTAAAACTCATCCATGTATGACATAAACTGTATTAACACATCTGATGAGATCATCCAGACTGCAAATGTTATGTCAACATGTCAACACTGCTTAGTTTGCTGGTTCTGCTTTCAGAAGAACGGCCTGTTTGGCATTTTTTTTTATTTTTATTTTTTCCCCAACTCCTTCAGGTAGTCCAACAAAAACAAAACAAACAAACCCACACTTTACCTCTCCCTATAAATCTTAAAAGTTTTGAAGACAGACCTTGTACATAGTTTTAAACATGTGCTAAAGCAAATGTATGTCAGTGAAAAAGAACGTGCAGATGCAGTAAAATGAAATATAATTTCACAACTGCTTTATGGCTGGAGGACAGTTGAAGCACACAGAGACTGGAGCACCGTTAGTATTTCTCACATTAGTTCTGCAAGAACAAGGATGGACACATTAGAAGACAGCAGGTCAGGAGTATTCAAACAGAACTACATTATTCTCCTTTAGTATCTAATTAAAGTGTAGGTCCCATTACAACAGGATATTATGGAGTATAACTAGGTTCTAAAAGAGATTAGATGAACTTGCAGAGAATGAACAGGTCTGTCACAGATGATTAAACACAATTGTTAGAATACAGCTGGGTCAGGAAGTATACAAATAGCTGATTGCTGAAAGCTGGTGTAATGTGCTTGAAAAGGGACCACTTTTATACAGGACCTGTTTGCATCTATTCCATGTTCCAGCTGGAGACAGGACACTTGACAGAGCTTTGCTGTCATCCAGGAGGAAAGTTCTTTTTCCACTGTTCCTTCAGCCACTAAGGAAGATGTTTAACTACTGTACATCCTCCCTCCTTTGTATATTCTAATAGCTTGGTTCACATCAGTAACTTCAAAAAATTATTCTTTAAGATCTCCTAAATCAAATAGTTACAGCAGCACACCTATAAAGTCACAGGTTTATCATTATTTACTATCCTGAAATTTGAGGGATTTGGTTATGCCTCAGATCCATTCAAGAAAATTGGGAGTAACATCTTCTTGAGAAGCACATCTACAGCAACCAATCATCCTATGTTAAAAAATAAACAAACTAATAAAGATTTTTTTTAAAAAAATAGCAGTATGCTTCATAAAAAAGCTCAGGTGTCCATCACTCCCACTGACTCTGTATTTTCAATCCTAACTGGCTAAAACGCCAATCTATAAAATACCATATTAAATGTTGAAAAGAGAAATAACGTGAGTTAAAGAAGCATCAGAACAACGCAGAACAACTCCACACTGCATTTACATGTTTGCAGATAATTTGTTCCAGGATGCATGACTTGAAAAGATCCAAAATGGGATGGCATTAAAAAAAAAAAATCACATACATAGAAGAACGAATCTACATAATCATTTCAATCAGATGGGTTCATGCCAAATGCAATGAATCCATCTTTCACGTACTCTCATAAAAATTGCATGTTATACTATGTCTCTAAGCTGGAGCATGTGAAATAACAGCAAAGGTCTTTATCAGTAGGCAGTATTCTTGAATAGCAAAGTTCAAGATCTCTCTCTCTCTCATAAGTTCCCAAACTCTTCCCAAACGCTATCATTTCAAACCTAAATACAAATTCATAAAATCTGACTCATAAAATATTTCTCAAAATTCTACACTTTTATTTCTGTAATTTTCAATCTTCTTCAGAAAATAATCCTAATTTTCATGAAAAATTGAGCCTACAAAATTATATTAAGAAACTTGTTATAAAAAAAAGTTTATTTTTTTTCAAACTTCCATTATTTGCAGTGCAGCTAGAAATCCCTGGTGTCAGAAATAAGTGTCTGAAGCAAAATAGTGAACATAGTTTGCCAACATAAGAACTTTTACAAACTTTATACAAAAAGCACTTTGATTTTCTGATTTTAGAGTGATACAAATTTTTATATTCCTTTGCTAATTTAAGCCAACGTTAAGAATTTGTTAGTAATTCAGTTGCTTTTTATTTTTGCATCAACAATACTGATTTATTAAGCACAATAGAAGTTTTGGTCTCCTGTACAGAAAATACACTCCCACTTTTTGTATTTATTTCTTCTTTCTGATTTACATTTTTTGTCATGAAAACATTACTAGTTACCTTATCTACGGTCTTCCAACTGTTTATTCATTGATAACAGAAACTAATGCAACATGTACATTTAAGCTGCATGTACTACTTTTTGCCTGAACTGAACAAAATATTCAGTTATGCATGTTCTAAAATACTTTGCCATAAACAGATGAATAAAATACATCAGAATTCCCAGTATAATTCTTGTAATCTGGTATTTTTGGCAATAAGTTGTACTATTTTTCTGAGGCGATTTTTATATTGTCAAACTCTTAAATAATTTACAGTAAAGCACTTTTCATGTATGTTAAGACACATAAACTCTGATTGAACAGAGTTCGCAAATGAATCCAGGTTTCTTCAAGTTGAGTTGACAATCTGGATACTTCTTCCAGTAGGCTTGGCTCTGATGAGACAATCTTAAGATGTAACTGAAAATAATAATAGAAAAAGAGCAATTAGTGAAACATATACAGATGATCTACATTCGGAGTATCAGCTTCTTCATTTAATTCCAACACTGTGCTTTCAGGAAAAGTCCTGAGTAAATGAAGGATACTTCTCATTTTAATTCCCTTCATTTAATCCTGACTCCATTTTGCTTGTCTTTCAGAAGCTATTTGCAACCCACATATGTATTAGGTGGCTACGGCAGCAAAATATCTTAAATATTTTTACTGCTTTACTAGTTGTACTGCTGCTGCTGAATCTATCTTAATTATACACTTCCACAGAGAGTAACTTTCTACTCTTTCCAAAATGTGCATCACAAATTAATTTTCAGGCTAGAAAGATGAAACAGATGCCCTGAGATAAACCAGAATTACTATTTTAACTATCGATGTTGCATAATTCAAGAAGAATGCTGTTGAAGTATTCTACTGATACGGGGCGATGGTATCTTTCTTTATATAATAAATAGTAATCTTGGTAAAGCAAAAAGAGAATCAGTATTTTAGTCCTGTAGAAAGCCAGTATATTATTTACCATATTATTAATGGATGGAATAGTTATTTTACCAACTACAGCATAAGTCTAGAAGTCTCACTAAGCTCAGAGCTGTTTTCTGTCCAATCCACAGCAAAAGATATTGTCGCACACGTATCTCGGGGTGAATTTATATAACTCTGCTTATAGAATATTATTCTATAACTCTGCTAACAGAATATTATTCTGCTATATGAACTATAGCAGAATAATATTCTGCTATAGTTCACATTGGGAGTACATTTGTAAGGCCCATAGCTGTCCTTAACACATGAGCTGAATTTCTTTAATACAAAACTGAACAAGAAGATGATTCTACCACCTGTTCAACTACTAATTATATCCAGTCAATGGAACAAGACTAATAGTAAATAGACTAGTAACAAATAGGAATAAAATTCATCATCATTACCTCATCCCAAGGTGTTTTACTCTACAGACCTACTCCTATTGATCTGCACTACTTGTTCTTGTGGAGAAAGCCCCATGCATTCCAAACCCAACGGAAAAAAAGACCAAGAATAAACTCCTATTTGTCTGGCATAAAATCAATCCCTGCACTAATTCTGCTAAGATATTCTCAGTTAAATAACATCATATGTCTGAATGTTCACAACAACTCTCCTATTAAACTGGAAGTAACTGCTTTCCCACAATTTCATACAGCAGAGTATCAGAAAGGTTTAAATGTTCTACAGAACCACTTTTAGAGTAACTGCTGTTGCATTTTATCACAATAACTTTCTAATTTCCACACATCTACAATTTATTAGTTCTATGAAGTTTAACAGTTAACAGAAGAATAGCAGCCCATTCACATGAAAAGCCATCGTGCATCGAATTACTTAAAATATAACAAATCTTAACTTACCAGTTAACAACCATTAACAAGTTAGTTATGTTCCAAGTAATAAAAAGAATCCTAAGTAACAAATACTAGAATAAAATTCGTCTGTAACAGTCCTCTTCATTATACCTACTTACTTGACTGTGACCTGATGAACTGTCAAAATATCCAATGCACTCTCCAAGTCATTTGAAACTATCCCAAACAGAAAACATTTAAGGTAATTCTTTCAAGCAGGCATTTTGCACAGCTTTTACATTGTTTTATGGGACAGTGACCACTTTATACACGACTAAAATCAAATTTTAAAATAACATGTTTACCTTTAAAAATAGCGCAAGGTATGCTTGAGCAAGTTCAAAGTTGTACTTCTTCTTCAGCATCATCCCAATCATTCTCAAAAAGCTTAGCATCACCTCCACAGAGCCACCACCTTCGGGGGCCAAACTCCTTAGTTCTACCTCAATATTAGATGGTCCCAGGTCTTTCAGCATGTTAAATGGAGCTGTATCTGTGTTAAAGCATCAAGCAATACATTATCAGTAATATGTGTATAAAAGATTCTTTAAAATTTGTCATGCATACTTCAACATTCTTGCAATATATATAAGTAATAGCTCAAATTTCTACTGTTTCTTTACTTTTTGGTTTCCACAAAATGCTACCCTGCGTTTAACTTACCTTCTCATCATAGGCCTCAGAGAAATACATCTCTAATGATGAAAATGCCTTTTTTTTTTTTTGTAAATCACCTTGAGAAACACAAGTAACATCTTTGGATGTTACACTTTTCTTTCATTTCTGAGTCTTAAGATGAACACAATATCTGATTAACAAGATTAGAGTCATTTTGTATTTTTGTCAAAAAGAAAGTATAAACATGCATTTTGAGCTGTTACTAAAAACATATCCTAGAAGAGACAAATACAATGTTTACTAGGGATCTTTAGTGTTTACTGATACTGACATAGAGGTCAAACAATCTGGTGCATCTGAGGGAATTATTACTCGTCAAGTAAATTCCTCCTGCTTTTCTGGAGAAGAGGGGGAAACCTTCCTGGTGGAAATGCATGAAATTTACAAATACGTCTTTCCTCCTCTTCATAAATGCTTCTCCTCATGATTCTACAATACTGCTGTATCTTTGAGAATTGACTGTTTTAGAAATGCAGCAATAGAAATACAGGTTTGCAAACATAGCTGGTGGTAGAAAAATTTTAAATGTTGTCTTATGATTAATATTTCAGTTTCTGAAGTTGTTAAGAAGCAGCTTCTTATACTCCCATATCATTGTAACTAATGGTATCAGGCATTGGCTAGTGTTTCTTTGGTGGTTTAAATTTGATTCCTCCCATGAATATTTGATTTCTATGAAAATCATTCACTAAAGTGCAGCTGTGACATTAACAGTACTAAAAAGATGCATTAACTATTTTTTGTGCTGTGACAGGTTAAAAAAATAAGCAAGGAACATACTATGAAATTGGTATACATACAACATGGAAAAAGTGCCCATCTCAATCCATGTTTTACAGCCTTGCTCTGAGGCACAAAACCCGTCTCCATGCCAGTGATAGGCCAGGATGACTTCTAGTAGGCTACTACTTATTTGCATGGCCTACTTGCCTTTGCAAGAGGCACCTGCAAACTAGCAAGTGCAGAGCCATGCTACACACCAGCACAGACACTGCAGCACACAAGCCTTACAGCACATTGCCTGAGGGCAGCCAAGGGGGCCACTATGTGCTTTCTCCATGTTGCAGCCAGCTAGTAGGTGCTTGATTAGGTTTTTGTATTTTCACCTTGTGTTTCACTCTTCCCTGGGCAGCTCTGTAACAGCTTAATAGAATACTGGCAATTGACATACCAAAAACACAGCATAAAAAACACACCTTGCTTGTGACAGATGGCCATAATAAAGTATGCATACAACACATTTCAAGTGCATCTGAGTAAGCCATTCATCTCAAAGAGTTTAAGAAGGGGTAGGAAAAATTCCCAGCAGAACCGCCTCATAAAAAAGCTTTACGTAGCTGTCCCTTTAAGTTTCCAGGCCAGCTATATTGCCAACTGTTTCCAAAAATCCGTTTTTTAATAATTTTGTAGTAGCACAGTTTAAGAGAAAAAAAATAGCAGGTACAGCCAACCCCATTGGCACCTTAAGTGACTGAATTTCAAGATGAACTGAATGTCAAAAGAAATCTAACAGATTATTTAAGTCAGCTACTTCTTCCTAAAGCTTTTAATTATAAAGCAACTACAATTACTAAAAGTAAGTTTGGTGAATGTCTAGTGAAGTAGCCTTTGAAAATAGAACTCATTAGGCAAATGATATTTTTCATGTTTCAGTGAACCAACAAATTATTCCTTACCAGATCATTCCCTTCCTTTCTTACATTACAAATAATACAGAGCTTTTTTTTTTTTCTCCTCTGGATGAGAGCATCACAATCTCCAGAAATATCTTAATAACCTTACCTGCTTTCTATACACAATTTTTAGCCAGAACTTGGATCCATGCTACAAGCAAGCTAGAGTAACAATGTTTCTATGACAAAGATTGCCTATGTATTACTCAGCTTCGTACATCGCACACCTTCTTTTTGTCTTTGGTACAGTAGTATGTGTATTTTACCCCTCACACGTTACAATTTTGGTATTAGAAATCGAACTTCTCAAAATATTTCTAGCTTCTAGTAATAGTGGAATATCCAGTGAAATTTCTCAACTTACATTTGTTGGTGCTCAGGGATTCTTCAAGATGAATGTAGAAATCCGATTTCTGTGCCAGCACTCCAATGCTTACCACTTTTGACTAGACCATGAAAGAGTAAGTGAGCATGCATAAATATGCAAACAGATTTTTACATCTTAAATAGATTGTTTTCTTGACAGGATAAAAGGCTCCAAGAAAGAAAGCATTAATGTAACGCATTAAGAACAGTACTATAAATCCTTTAGCAAGATTAATTAGGACTAAAAAGCTTATTTAAGATTTTGTTGTAAAAATATACTAGATAAACACTATATAGAGTCTTTACCTGTGCATCATTTTCTTGCTCTGGAGCAGCATATCGGGGTATAAGACCAGGAACTGTTGGGATGAAGAAAGGGGCTGATGTGGGAACTTTTGGTGGCTCTCTTGGTTTGTTTTTTTTCTGTTAATTAGATATTTGAATAAAGTCATAATTATAGCAAGAACAAGTGAGAATTTTCTTTGTAAAGAGATTAATTTTTAGAATGCCACAAATACTACTAGGATTAACTTAAAAGTAAACATATAGAAAAACATGTTTTGCTACTGAATACAAAGTTGTTATTTAGGACAACATCAAATCCCAGAAACTGTGAAAAGTAGTCTTTTACAGTCTTCTACTTCAAAATGCTGAACTGTATCAGAAAAGTAGGATCAAGTCTTGCGAATAGATAAATGCAGCTCATAGGTCAAAGTCAGGTATCAGGCATCTGGCTGTATGCTAGTATTTTTTTTCAAATTCTCTCTTTTTTGTTAATAGGAATGTCTGTCAGTTGTTTGAAGGCAAAACTTAGAACAGATTTAGGAGAATGCATAAACTGCATTGACGTATCTGGTGCAGACAGCTATTTTGTATATTGTGGAAATAATAATGGCAAGAGTTAATAAACAGTTCTTCCTTTAATACCCAAGAGAATGGTTAGGACAACTGTTTTGCACTACATAAGAAACAGGTTTTTTTTAAACCTGCTTCTTAAAAAACACCACCTAAATTCTACAATAAACAATGGTGTGCCTATTATTATTACCTTGATAATATCAAGATTGAGAAGGTTTTTCCATCTTGATTCAGGTAATGAGGAAAGGGTCACCAGCTGTTCTCCCAATTGCTCAGGTGAGTCATATTCTATCATCTCATCACATGTTTCTTCACCTTCTGCCACATCCACATCTTTCAAAAACAGATATCTTTTATGAACATGCATACTTAACTTTAAAAAAATGAAAATAAAACTACAATTGTTTCTTCTGCTTTTTGTTTTAAACATGTATACAGGAGCTAGATATATGGGTGCTAATGTAACAAATTGCTGACAAACCACAGAAAGAAACTTTGTCAACCCAGTGAAATACTAAATTGAAAACAATTATGGCTAAAATGTATAACTGGATAGACTTTAAATACTGACAAGATAAATCTGCAAAGAAAACGCCTTCACTGTCTGCTTTCCTTTTGCACAGTACTACATGGCTGAAAACATCAACACGATAGAAAAGCCTAAAGGCATAAAGAAAAATGAAGCATTAAAAGCTCTGAGCATCCAAACAAAAAATTTACGCTGGCTCAAGACAGAATGTGAGTTCAAGCATTCAGCCAGAATCCGTTCAACAGATGAAAACATTAAAAAATTTGTAGCAATATCCCATTTTCCTAATTCAAGTATCTGAAATAAATGCATGCTTAATGAAGCACTTAACACAGAGTGGGGTTCCTTGCTCTTTTGTACAGTCAATAGCTAGGGGTGTCTCTCCTCCTCATGGAGATCGAAATGTATGTACTCAGCCTTAGGAGAACTGCAAAATTTAGCAGACAGGATCTCCATCTAGAGGCCCTTCAAAAGCACAACTATTTCTACTAAACGTGCCAAAAATCCAGGATAGGCTTTTTTTTTTTTTTTTACACTAGAAAACCAACACAGGAATGTGGCATGTGAGCTGAATCCAGTCCTGTTGCCAACGTGATAACATACAGCACAAAGTACCACAGCATAAATGCAGACAAAAACATTGGAGGAAAGGAGAACAAACAACAACCTCCTTCCTGCTGCCAAGCAGTAGTATTTATTTCAAAATGCTCACATTTGAAGGTACTTAACAGCAGTCTGGGCTTAAAGAAAGCAAGCAAATAGCACAAGCTTTCTTATTATCCACAAAATCTACTTAAATAAGTGGAGATAATCACAATGTAATTATGTATGTCTGAATATAGAAACATTAATAGATTTTAGTAAGTAATATTAGCACACACAGAGTACGCCAAAGAATGCCAAAAATGATAGAAACAATAGGAAAAGTTCAGAAACAGAATGTTAAGACACACTAAGTTTTCACCGAGGAAACAGAAGTGTCTTCTATTTGAAATTCATCAAACTGAACATATTCAAGATTACCTTGCAGAGGACAAGTGCCAGGGAGCGTTACCATAGAAGGTTCATAGTCTGCTGGAAGGGGCCGTAAAGAAACAAGTGAATACAGAGAACGGTTTGACCTGGAAAATAAGACAGCCACTTTTAAAGTGAGTTTCATGTGAATGGGAACAAACATTTTAGACAGAATTCTACTGCAGTCTAATACTGCACTCTGACTATTCACCAGACTCTATTCAAGATGAGGAAAATTTATTTATTAGCTAAACACAAAATGATATATGAGATGATACACATCGTCAAAATGTCTGAAATTATGGCAATATGAAATGAAATTACTTCAGTTACTGACAATTTCTGTATTATTAATTTGAAATGGCAAAATTACCTAAAAAACTTGCTTGTACTTAGTATGTGCAATATATTATGCAAATATAAATGAACATCCTGGCTTCACATAATTTCAGAGTAGTACATTTAGCAAATGTTCTTGGGATTTGGAACCTGCACACAAGCAATTCTGACAATTACTTTCTGTCAATACAAACTATGAGTAAGTAAGAAAACATTTGCCATTATTAACAATAAAGCACTTTTACTTAAACACAGAAAGGTCTAACAAGTGAACACCTCTCAGGTAAAACTGCAGCCAAAGAAGAAAGATCTATCTGCCAAAGAAAGAAGAAGAAAAAAAAACAACCACAACAAATATATTAAATGGTCTGTTACGTTAGTCCTAGCTCTAACCAGCCATTTGCTCTAAATCTCTATAAAAATTAACAAAAATGCATTTTTACACCTGTGCTGGTCTATCAGTAATAAACAAATAATAATAATTTCCAAATTCTACCAATATGTCCAAGAAAATGTTGTATACTAGGAGAAGAAAACTAGTCCTACAGATGGTGACACTGCACAACACTGATATTTTAAAAGGGCAGAAAAAAAAAGTAGAGAAGAGCCAAGGAGAAACTTTAGGAATGGCATGCCAGGAATTCTTTAGAGTAAGAAACAGGAAAAAAAAAAAAAAGACTACTTAATTATCAGACTATCTTAACAATGAGAGATTTAAAGATCTATAGATCACAACTGTGGAAAATACCTCACTCTTTTAGAAACAAACATGGTCAAAACTCTTGAGATGATACTTTGCAGAACAATCATATATCTGCTGTGAAGATGATTATAAGAATTCCTCCCCCCTTGAAGTTCTATGCAGAAATAGTTATGTTACATACTCACCACAAATAAATTCCAAGATCATCCACATGTGCTGAAGCTAGAAAATCTCCTGTAGGAGACATAGTCAGACTCACTGCTGCAGAGTCTAGCAGAAAGCAATCTATGAGGCTAAAGAGAGAAGAGAACAAAGAAGAACCTGAACAAAATAAACTTTTTTTCCTATACATATCTGAATTACTGCACAAACAGGACGGAATGCAAGCAGGACACTGGAAACACGTATGCCAACCAGCATGTTAGATAGAAGCATTCAAATACAACATTAGCATTCAAATACAACTTGGCAAATGAGTGGCACTGGGCAACAAACCATGTACCTCTATAAAACTTTCTGACACCAGCTACAGCTGGAATACTTACGCTACCTCCTTAGACACCCATATTTTGTGGAAAATATGCTGAACCATCTGTACACATTTAATTCCTTAGGTCTAATGATAGTGTTTTCAGCGGCAATAAATTTGGTACTTCCAGTCAGCTCCATTCTGGTCTGAACTAATATTTTAGTTCTCTGCCATTAGCTGTCAATTCTCTCTCTTCAGATACTTCGTAAGCATACCTGGTTAAAACTAAGGTCTAATGTCCCTAAAGTAAAGAATGAACTGTACCCTGCAAATTTGATTATTTCTAATATTTTCTCTTGACATTACAAGAATTTTAACATGTTATCTTGTTCCTTTATCATTCCTTTTACTATTACAGAAAACTCAAAAAGACAACAAAAAAAGTTACAACATTAAGGGATGCATGAGAGTTGTAATAAGGCACTTGTAAGTTCTAGCCATTGACAGAACCTGGATGATGTACCCTAGTAGATGATGTACCCTAGTAGACTTCCGTTCAAACTCATTTTCATAGCATAGCTTGCCACTTTGAGGTAAAAATTTCAGTTACTTTAAATTGTAAGAAGTAATTGATTATGACAAGTAGCTCATTGACAGAAACAAGAAAAACTGAATGGAAAGCATGAATGGAGAGATTGCTATTTACAGACAAAAAAACAAAAGTAAAGTGAGAAACAGTGACCACAGCTAGTTCCACAAATCTGTTCTGTTCACAGAAATATATTAATGTAACAGGGCAGTTTAAAATGTAAAATCTCGAGAGCATATATTTTCTTAGGTACTCAGCACTTTTACAAAGGCTTGACCAATCAAGTTTAGAAATCCACTTTTATACCTTCAGTGGAACTTTTAATTTCATTTGCATGCTGCTAGACACAAGTAAAAAGTTAATCAGGTAAGAGCCACATCATTCACTACTTCCAACAAAATATACAAACATTAAACCTGTAAGTGCTAGAACAGGTATCAGTGAGTGTACAATAGCTGCTAAATGCTGCTTTTAGTCGTTAAGTCCATCCTTTTACCACAGTCTTTATCAGTAGCTGAGAATTATTGTTCAATAAAGTAGTCAAAAGAAACAAATGAGAAACAGAAGTAACAATAAATTTAATCAAGTCTTCTTTACCTATGGAATTTAAGCCACGATTAAAATTATAATTAGGAAAAAAAATCTGTCCACCTTGGAAGGGCAATGTGAGACATGCCTGTGATTTTCACACAAAATGTGTCTATGCAAGGTGCGCTGCAGAAAGAAAACTCTGAGTAACACCGATGTTCCTGCTTGTAAGCACCTCTACATAAATTGGTAATTTTCCCCCAATTCTCAAAAAGCCCTACATAAACAAGTATGAACAGTTAAGCTGCATTCTCAAGTAAAAACAGATGCTCAGTAAGGAAATGGTATGACTTATATATAAGTCAGTAGGTATTTTTGTAACTTAAGTCTTAGTCATGTTAATCATGTTTTTGTATTAGTCATGCTAATCATTTTCTGTCTTTTCAATATCAAAGCTCAGTCTTTAGAATGCACAGTTTATAATTCCATTCTTCTGCTGAGCAGCAAACATGCTACAGTACAAGTAAATCAAGCACCTGACTTTCTATTAAGAGCTCTTCCTTTTCAACATATTCCTCAGCCTACAGTTATAGGAAAACCTTTTATTAAAATAAAAATTTAAGAAAATTTACAAATTTTCTCAAATAAAAATTTAATCTAATCATGTTCAAAAACAGCGTGTGTCATGTACCTGTCTGGATTTCAGCTTGATCAGAACTACTTGCATTTCTAAAGCAAATCTTATCATATGTTAAAATGAACATAAGTGAGAAAGAGCTTCTATTCAGACAACAAAATGGATTAATACTTCAGCATATCAGAAAGCCTTCCCTCTTTCAATTTAGATTATGGAGCTACAAATTCACACATTCATACTACAGACAACTCCAGATTTCATTGTATCTTAAAGACATCGCTAATCTGTATTCCCAAAAAAAGGCACAGAACCCAGTCCACATGGGTGACTTCAATTACTTGGACATTCGTTTGGAAAATAACGTAGCAGTGAACAAGTTGTCTGTCTGGTTCCTGGAACATACTGAAGACTACTTCCTGCCACTAATGCTGGACCTGACTAGGAACAGTACACCACTCTATTTACCGCTCACAAACCAAGACGACTTATTATTCATGGTTATTCAAGAACAGTGTCCTGGAGGCAGAAGAACCATCCACCCCGACAATGGGAAAGGAAGAAGGCAGAACAAGAGACCATCCTGGTTTAATGACCAGCTTTTGGGTATGCTTAAAATGAAAAAAGAAGCATACCAGCTATGGAAATGTAGCCAAATACTCATCAAGAGCAAAAGCCTTGCTAGGATATGCAGAGATGTAGTCAGAAAGGTTAAGGCTCCACAAGAAAGGAAACTGGCGGAAGACTTCAAGCAGAACAAGAAAGGGTTCTTCATATATATTAACAGTAATCAGAAACACAAGACAGACACAGGTCCATTACTAAATATTGCAGCAGAACTATTTACAAATAATGCTGCCAAAGCAGAGATTCTCAATACCTTCTTCACCTGTCTTTACTGGCATAGCTGGACCCAGATCTCAGGAGGAAAGAGCTATGACTACTCATGTGTTGATCCACAAGCAGTGCAGGAAGGGCTGGTTTCTGGCCTCTAGAAAGAGCTAAACTCACATCAATCTATGAGCCCAAATGGAATGCACTTCAGGGTTTTAAGAAAAGTGCCTGACATTGTTGCAATACCTGTCTATGATCTTTGAAAAGTGGAAATCAGAGGATGTCCTTGATGACTGGAAGAAGGCAAATGCCAAACAGCCACACGAAGGGCCCAAAAGAGGGCCCAGGAAAGTATGGGCCCTCTTACCTGTCTTACTGCAGTCCCTGGGAAAGTAAAAGAATGAGTCCTCCTACAAACTGTAGCAAGCCAATTGAAGCAGGTGACTGGGAAAAAGACAACACAGATTTAGATTTACCAAAGGCAAATCATGCCTAACTAACCTGGCCACCTTCTCCAACAGAATAACAAGAGCTGTGGATATTAATTACCCGGACTTCAGCAAAGCACTCAACAACGTTTACCACACCCTTCTTGCCAGACTGGCAAGATACAGACTGGCTGGGTGGTCTGTGAGACAGGTGGGAAATTGGCCAACAGGCTACCATCAGGATGTGGTGATCAATGGTTGTAGCTTGAGCTGGCAGCCTGCCACAAGCCAGGTCCCCTGGTGATTGATTCTGGTCTCCATGCTGTTTAGAAGATAAATGATCTAGACAACAGGATTTAAAGTACCTCCACCAAGTATGCTGATGATAGTAAACTAGGTGGACCTCTCAAAACGAAGAGCCACCTTACAGAGAGACCTGGACAGATTGCAATAGTAGGCAAGCAAGAACTGTCTGAAGTTTAATGAATTTAAGTGTAAGGTCTTGCATGTGGAATGACATAACCAAAGATGCCAAAACAGGTTAGGATCTATGTGGCTGAAAAGCAGGATTGCTGAAAGGGATCTGGGAGTCCTGGCAGACTTCAAGCTGAGCACGAGTCAGCAGTATGCTGCTACCGCAACAAAGGCGAATTGGATCAGATCAGGCTGCATCTGCAGTGGCATCATTAGCAGAGAGAGAGATATGATAATACCACTCTACCCAGTCCTTCTCAGGCTGCCGCTGGAGTACTGTGCCCAGTTCTGGTTTCAACAATTCAAAAAAGACACAGACTGGAGAAGGTCCAAGGCTACGGAGATGACCAAAGGACTGGAGCACTTGACCTTTGAGTAAAGGGAAAGAACAAGGTCTTTCTACCCTGGAGAAAGGAAGGCTCTCGGGGACCTCACCCCAGTACTTAGGCTAGAAAGAAGATGAAGTCTCTCCCTTTGTACAGAGACACATGAAGAAGACAAGGGGCAAAAGGTACAAGTGGCACTGGGAGATGTTTTGTCTTGATGAAAGACAAATTTTTAACAGTGAGAATAGTCACTGTAACGACCTCCCCAGGGAGTCACCATTGCTTTAGATTTCTAAGATGCAACTGGTCAGGGTGCTAAATTATCCCACGTAGGCTAGCCTTTCCATGGCAGGTAGGATCTTACAAGGTCATTTCCAACCTGAGCTGTTCTACAATTCTATGACTGCTAGCATCACACACAATTAACGTACTGGATACTGTGCTCTTTCCCCACATATAACTTTGAGTATCATATAGTACAGTTTGGTGATATAATCAAACAAGAATGACTTTTTACCATTTAAGAGATAAAAAGCAAACTATAAAAAGTTTTGCTATAGCTTTTTCAACTGACTCACCATCCGGAGGGAAGGTCCCAAGTCTTAATGGTACAGTCCATTGACGAAGTTATTAGCCAGCGACCATCAGGACTGAAAGTCTAAAATAAAATACTAAATTTAAGGCCACAATTGACAAGTCAGGAAGTTCTCTTTTACACAGCTGAAGATTAGATTGGTCCCTTAGATCATGATGAAATAGTCTGGCCAGAGTAACAAAACTGACAACACCTTATTAAAGAGAGAAAAGGACAAAAATAGAAGCTATTTCAGAACAAGTCTAAATATACTGACAAAGGTTACATATGGCTTTAAGTGAACGCATTTTGGTCCTCATTTTTATGTTAACAACAGAAAACAATTAGCATAAAACTGAAGAAATCAAATACTTTCTAGCACTAAAAACTAAATTAGAAGCTAAAAATAAAGTATTTCCATGAACACTGCAAAGCACAACTACACAAGATGTAAATGAGGAAATATCAGTGTGTTGTATAATCTCAGATCTGTTCATACTATGTATTTACCTGGTTTATTTTTTGTACATGTGCAGTTCAGGACTGTAGCAAAATGTTATGCTCAACTTGACTTTCATTATTTCTAATGCTTTATTTTGTTAAACCCCAAATTAGCTTCTTGGAAGACTATAAAACCCCAAACTACATTTGAACATGATATATTTTAACTTGGAAACGAATGCGGCCAAACTATTTCACTGTTCATCACCGAATATAATAATCAGTGACTGAATATATGTAAAGAATTCAATCATCTTTAAAATGCATTTAGCACACGCATACGTCACCTATTACAGTGAGTTAACAATTACCATGTCATTAATCCGTCCATGGTGTCCTGAGAACTTCCTGACAATCTTCCTGGTTTCTATATCGAAAACACTGATGCTGAAGTCATCAAAGGCAATTCCCAGAATACCACTGCCAAGAATAAGTAGCACATATGACCATGAATACTCAGAGATTAAAAAAAGGAAAACATCAATAACCTTGCTCCAAAAATATCGTTATCCTGAAATAATCGCAGGGAAACTGATTTACACACTCCTTCAGACTAGTACTACATCTTGGACAACTAGCAGTCTGTTGCACTTCAAGCACCAAAATCTTAAACTTCATTAGAAAATTTGTCATCCTATACCTTTATATGCACAGCAAAACAATATGCCTATGAAATAGCTTTAGTTTCTTACCTGTCTCTGTGAAGAAGAATTCCACTTGGAGAAGATGAAAGGTCAGTGGAGTGAACTAGATCTTTAGTTTTAAATTTCCAAAATTTAATTAACCCTTCACTACCAGCTGTGATTGTAAGCTGGTTTAATCCATCCACTGCTAACCCCCGTATGGACCCCTCATGTGCTGCAAATTAAGGGGAAAAAGAAAGTTTTATTTCAGACTTGAAACACAGTTTAGAAATCAGCATACTGCTGAATACTGTTCCATTTTTCTTTGCTTAACTACATTAAATGACAAACAACTGTGACAAACAATTCCAAAGTGACCTGGCAAGACTAGTTGAATGTTAAAGTCTTTATTTTATCAGTACAGAAACCGAATACACAAAACCAACTTGTATTCACTCAAGTAAGCATCTAGGAATACTTAAGAATTCAAATAACAACACAAAAGTTGTGCATAGTTGAAGCTGTAGATTAGGTTTTCAGTTTGGGAGGCCTTTTTGAAAATTAAATTTAAGGGACTTTTAAAGTATCATTTAAGGATTTTTTCCAAGGAACTTGACCACTTCACATAGAATTTACAGCTTCAGATCTTGCACAGTCATGTTTTTTTTTTTTCTTTCTTTCCCTTTTTTTTTTTTTTTTTTTTTTCCAGACAACTTTAAACTGCGTTGTAAAGATAAGGCACAGCTCCTCTGTTTTTGGATAAATTTTATTTCTTATTCTATGCCTATGGTTTACTGGCCAGTAACAAAACTTATAGAATTGGTTCCACTACCAAGGAATAATAATATTATAAGAAACCACTTCAGATTTCCCAAGCTAGATGGCTTTTAGAATCAAATCAACGTTTAACAATTCATCAGAACTCTTTGTTTCTACAACCAAAAACTTGAGACTATAAGGACCCTACTATAAATTGCAGATTTACAAAGCAGCAGCAAATATACACGACATGAAATATGTGCACAACCACTGGAAGGAAATGATCACCATTATTCACATGAAGTCCTAAGTTTGCAGCTGGGTAATTAGATAAAAGTATTTGAGAAGAACTAGAATTCCTTAGGATTTCCATTTCCTGAGTATATAAAGTATTCTTTCATTTTTAAGCAGGGCACACAAAACATGTGAAACTACCTCGGAGAAAGAACAGTATAACAAGAAATTTTTGGGTTAGAAACTGGCTGTTGGGTTAGAAACTGGCTTTTGGGTTAGAAACTGGCTGGATAGCCGGGCCCAGAGAGCTGTGGTAAATGGAGTCAAATCCAGTTGGAGGCCAATCACTAGTGGCGTCCCCCAGGGCTCGGTGCTGGGGCCGGTCCTCTTTAACATCTTCATCAATGATCTGGACGAGGGCATTGAGTGCACCCTCAGTAAGTTTGCAGATGACACCAAGTTAGGTACGAGTGTCGATTTGCTCGAGGGTAGGGAGGCTCTGCAGGAGGATCTGGATAGGCTGCACCGATGGGCTGGGGTCAACTGCATGAAGTTTAACAAGGCCAAGTGCCGGGTCCTGCACCTGGGGCGTAATAATCCCAGGCAGAGCTACAGGCTGGGAGATGAGTGGTTGGAGTGCTGCCAGGCGGAGAAGGACCTGGGAGTGATAGTGGACAGTCGGCTGAATATGAGCCAGCAGTGTGCTCAGGTGGCCAAGAAGGCCAACGGCATCCTGGCTTGTATCAGAAATAGTGTGAGCAGCAGGCCTAGGGAGGTGATCGTCCCCCTGTACTCGGCTCTGGTGAGGCCGCACCTTGAGTACTGCGTTCAGTTTTGGGCCCCTCGCTACAAGAAGGACATCGAGGTGCTTGAGCGGGTCCAAAGAAGGGCGACAAAGCTGGTGAGGGGCCTGGAGAACAAGTCCTACGAGGAGCGGCTGAGGGAGCTGGGCTTGTTCAGCCTGGAGAAGAGGAGGCTCAGGGGCGACCTTATCGCTCTCTACAGATACCTTAAAGGAGGCTGTAGAGAGGTGGGGGTTGGTCTGTTCTCCCACGTGCCTGGTGACAGGACGAGGGGGAATGGGCTAAAGTTGCGCCAGGGGAGTTTTAGGTCAGATGTTAGGAAGAGCTTCTTTACTGAAAGGGTTGTGAGGCATTGGAACAGGCTGCCCAGGGAGGTGGTGGAGTCCCCATCCCTGGAAGTCTTCAAAAGACGTTTAGATGTAGAGCTTAGGGATATGGTTTAGTGGGGACTGTTAGTGTTAGGTTAGAGGTTGGACTCGATGATCTTGAGGTCTCTTCCAACCTAGAAATTCTGTGATTCTGTGATTCTGTGAAGAAGCCAAGTATCTCAAAGACAGCTGAGACCCCAGAGTCTCATTTTAGTGCTAAACATACTGGTAACTGACAAATTTATGTTGATTAAAATGAAACAGATGCTAATGTCACAGCTATTAAAAATAGTGGGGATCACGTCCATCAGAGTAGGTCTCAAATTACTTCTGATTATAGTACAAGCTAGGACAGTATAGGGTAGTTACAGAAATTGAAAGGATTCATTCCCAAATTCAACTCTGAACATACGTTAGATTCCTCAGATGACAAAATACTAAATTGTTGCTGTTCTGTTAAGACTCAGTATTTTAGAAATTCCTACCTCTTTCTTTGCCATAGCACCCTCTGTGAAGACCAGACTGCATGTTATATACATCTACCCGTCCTGTTGACATCCCAATTACAGCAAAGTTTCCACAGCTGGTAATGTCAACAGCCTTTAAGAGGGAAAAAAACAATTAAGAAAAAAATCTTAAAATGTGTATCTTGTTAACAAAATTGTTATAAGATAAATAATGTGTAATAGGAATGCAAAATACTGTATGTTTTTATTAAACTTCAAGGAAAGTTCCATGGAATGAACAACAGATTACATCTCTAAGAAGTGGAGAGGAACTATTAAAATAAGCAAATCTGCAACAAGTAAATAAGGCAGTGAATGCTTATGAAGGATAATGAAATACTGACTTAGTGACGTTTTCATTCAGAACACAAGTTACTAGGTAGTAACATAAAAGTTGTAATTTAAATGAGCAACTTAAATAATGAAGGCATCCATGATTTCAGTACCTAACATAAGGACCAGGCATACATACTGCCTCTCTGCTTGAATACCAGTACTGCCAATGGCACCCCAAAATAGGCTAAATTCACACAGAGCTTAAGTAGTGAGAACAATGGTCTCATGTCTTTAGAAAGACAAAGAATCTGTTAGGAGAAAGCAGTTATTTACAGCTAAACTCATTTACCCCTTAACTGCTAAGCATAATGTCATAAAAACAAAATTTACCCTAAGATAAATTACTAATACGAACACATAGCACATGAACTACATGTGCCACAGAAAGTACTTGTATTGAAAACTGGTAAACCCTCAGTAAACATTTATGTATCTTTCCCTGACTGCTTGACTTTGATGGTGGCCAGCTCAAGTTGCAAAGCATTTTAAAGAGACTATCCTGTCTGCAATTTGAAAATACACTTTTCTGTATTGCCAGAAAAAATAGTGTCTTCAGCAATTTGCATTCACAGCACAAGTATATCGAAGGTTCAGTCAAATTTAAGTCATTATGAGAAAATATTGATTAAATATAAACCATTTAACCATCTGAATTTGAAAAATTGAATCTTCAGTTAGACTGTATGCTTAAAGAAAAAAATCCATATGCAGCATTTCTCTTAATAACGTTGCAAAACAGCAGGACACGATGAGCAATCAGAAAGAACTCTGCGAAGCAACTAAAACACCTCTTGTTTTGCAAATAAAAGCACCTCTAGTGCTTTTTCATTATAAATATTGCTTCTGTACAAAATCAAAACAGCATATACCATAATACTGATATTATCCTAAATAAACTTACTGTTGCATATATATCAACAGGCTTGTTTTTGCTAAATTCTTCTGGCCTCAGTTTATGAATTCCCATAGAAGTTTTCTGATAGTTCCAGGTTGTACAGGTTATATACCCTTGATGACAGGCAACAATACCATCCCAGTCACTTTGATGTGCCACTTCTGCAACGTAACACACACATTCATTTCAGAAACAAGCATTCAATAAAATAAGCTTTTTCTGATATCATAACAAATAGTATTTTGAAATACCCTTAGGCAAAATGGTTTACATTTAGTGTTCTTACTGGACAGATAAAGGGCTATCATTTAGAAAAAAGTGCCTGGCAAACTGTTGTGCATATGCTATTAAAACTAAAAAGCTAACAAAACCACACACATTTTTCTGGTTTGTCACATTCATATCTTTATATATTTGAGTCTATGTGGTTTGAAAAGCATATTTAAATATAAATGGTTTGGTTAAACTGTTCAAGCTGTACCTATTTCCAGATGAGTAACCTAAACTTCTCTTAATCTGCTCGAGCAGCAAAAGCTACTAGTTTAACCACTTAGAGCCGGGTTTAAAAGCTACATCTGGGTCACATAGTGAAAGTTTTTTCTGCATTGCGGAAAAAACTTTCTTCTAAGACTTATTTGTTCTGATAAAAAAGTACTGATAAATTGATCATTTATATGGACTTCTAAATAATGAGAAAAATTGCATTTTCTTCTGGAATTAATACATTTAAAAAACTTTTTAGATCTTGAAATTGAGTAATTCTAGAACTTTAAGGAATAAAGTAGGCAGAAACAAGCCAGTTCACCCCAGCAATGGAAGACAATATAGCTACAAAGAAGCAACTCTAAGTAAAATGTACTTAAATCAATGTTTTCTTGCGTCCCCAGACATACCTAAGGTACTTCTAATACCTTAAATTAAGCAAGCAGAACATTTAACATAACATTTAAAAAAATGCACACACACATATAAATCTTTCTGCAACAAGTATGTATCGCTGAATTGTGCAAAATATAACTACTATATTTAGTAGGAGGGCTACACAGAATTGTAAATTCAAACCTCTCAAGACACAAAACACTGAACCATGGTTGGAACACAAAAGATTAGCTGCATTTAAGATAAAAACCTGAAGTCTGGAAAGGAGGTGCTTCATTTGAAGAAATACATTCTGATAAAGCAAAGATAACTGCAATTCTGCTTCAAAATGTTAGGTTCACTGAATCACAAATGAACTGAATAACTGAAATTTTACTTTGAAAACTAACAGACAGAAACTGGAAGATCAAAAAATCAGTTGCTACAACTTAGCATTCCTTATCTGACAAAGATCTTCCTGCTGGTTCTCCAGTCTCAAGTACCACAAATGCCAAAAGATACTGGCTCCCATATTGGTGATTTTCAAGCCAAGAGCTGGTTGAACCTGAAGGTGTTTGAAATGAAATTCTCTTTTTTGAATTAAGAATTGAATATAGCAGATAAAACATCATTTTAAACTGTCACTCTATTGCTCATGAAGGGCCATAATCTCAGTAATTTCTTCTCAAAGTAGCGCAATCCTTCAACACACTTGTGTCTTGACGGTTAAAAGACAAAATGAAGATGTGCTCTATCATATATCACAAGGACTACTTACCCGAAGCAAAGGCTGTAATTGGTGGAAGTGCCATTGTATCATGCTGAAGACCCTTCTTTTTTGATTTCTTTTTGTTAATTGAACCTTAAAAAAAAAAAAAGTCAAGTGTCTCAAATCTCATGATCTGAGCTTACTGGTTTAAAATGGATTACTTACTACGTGTAAAGTTCCTATAAAACTTTGAAAATTTTAACTTGCATTAACACAGCACTGACATTTCACAGGGTCTGAAAAGCTAAGAAGATTAACAGAGTTTGTGTCAAAACTCACGTGATGCTGAGCTACTTGTTATCCTAAATACATGAACAGATATACTACTCAACTCATTTGTTCCAGGATGTTGTGTTGACATCCTCAGGTAGAGATCCACCATCACAGCTAAACGTGTGGTCATACAGACCTGATTATATAAAGCAATATACAACACCCAGCCATTTGAACATCCAAAGACTCAGGAATTTTAAATTTAAATAACCAACCAATTAATCTATGTCTGTCCATTTAAATATGTATAAAACCATACACAGAAATTTAAAAATAAGAAGTATTTCATTCTCTCTAAGCCTCACTCTACAGGATCAATGAAGATATCCCTTAAGCATGGCAGTGTGTAGAAGATTTTTTTTTTAAATGACATTCTACAATAAAACAAAGAAGCTGAAGCCAAGAAATCTGAATGAACTGTATTAATTTAGCCTATTAAACAGAAAAGGAAAATGAATGGGTGGAAAAGGAGTTAAAATGAAACATGATAAATGTCACTTAACGATTTATATATTTTTAATACCAAAATCATGCCCAACATTTCCCACAGTGAAATAATTCTCATTGTAGGCTACATAAATTATTTTTCCAAGTATTTAACCAGCCAAACACATCTGAGAAATTAATTTATGCATCAGAAGGACTGAGTTTGAAGAGCAGATGAGGTGAATAATTTTCATCTAACAGTTAAAGTGAAAACAAGACCTACCTAATGCTGTCACACCTGTTTACATAAATACTTTTTCATTTTTTTCACAAATAATGGTGGACTTACCACGTCCTAAACTTTTATTGAATCTTTCATGCACTGTTGAAAAAGACTGCAATGTTCCATCTTGACCTGACAAAACATTAGCAGAAATCACTGAAGGGTGAAAACAAACCAGCTTTCTATTTACTCCTAAGCTATCTGAACAAGAAAAGCAGAAGATAAACTCTCAGAACACCGTAATAATTTAACAAAAATTCTGATCTAAGAATCAGGTAAATTACAAGTACTGGAACTAATGGAGCCTAGTTTTTCTATGTTCTATATTCCAATTTGTACTACTTTACACATGCAGAAAATGACAGGTTTTTTTAAATTATCTTCTCCATGTTCAATTACTCTGTGTCCTCTACTTTCTCCACCACAGTATCTAGCTGTTCCCAGCTTTCTATCGTTACTACCATATATACTACTTTCTTCAAGTAACTGCTTAGTACCTCCTTAACTTTCCCATAACTATTTACTACTCTCACCAACTACAGTATTCTTTTCTTTTTCTCTCTCTACCCAAGACACGCCACGGATGGCTAAGAACTACACCTAAGTTAACCAAACACAAATGGTAAAGGCTGACTTCTCCATCTCTCCTGCAAATCAGGACACTAATGGGGCTTCCCCCCTCTATCTAGTGTCCATTGTTCACAGTACTTAGAGGAATTTAATTTGACAGAGGAACAGAACACTCGAATTTGAAACTGTCAGACAGATCAAAACACTTTGGAGATAACCTGGACAAGGCAGAACCAGAAACTAACAGAAAATGCAATTGTACAACACGTGAAATAGGCACTATATTTAAAGGTCAGAGGAATCACAGAACATGGCTATTAGGAAAACAAGTAAGGAAACAAAATTATTCAAAGTGAACTTAAAGAATCTGAAAGACATTGGAACACAGAACTCAAGCACCTTGACTTGTATATTGAGGAAGGAGTAACAAAAAACCTCTATAAGGCAGAAAAATTCAGAGGCAGCACACTGCAAAGAAAAAAGATTCTTTTGCATGGGAGCCAGGACAAACATACTGTGAACTGGGAGCAACATCAAGCAGGATGAAGCCATGGACATTAGTGATTTTTTATTGTTTATTTGTAGGGATGCCTGTCTAGAGAAAACTGTAGCACTTGAAAGGCACTGCAATCTCATTTTTGTTGCATGAAGTTTTATCACTGGTTCAGAAAGGAATGTAGAGAGTCAGTCCCTTTACACTGCAGAAAAAACAGGTCTCAAAGCTTGAGACCTCAGACCTTGCCTCTGTGTGTCCGTTCCTTATTTTCCAGTACAGTAAACAAAGCAGTGAACTACAGTAACAAACGTGAGGACTTGTAAAGCAACACAATTTTTACCGTGGCTAATCTGGACTGAGCTGAACTATAGTTGGGTAACTAGCTACTTGAGTCCAAGTTACTTAGTTGGACAACCAGCAAGAGGTTTTAGCACAAAATGGTTGAGGTTCGAAGGAACCTCTGGAAGTCACCTTGTCCACCCACCCTGCTAAAGCAGGGCCACCTGGAGCAGGCTGCCTAGGACCAGGTCCAGATTGCTTCTAAAGATCTCCAAGGGAGACCCCACGACATTTCTGGGCAACCTGTTCCAGTGCTCAGTCTCCAATACAGTAAAGAAGTGCTTCCTGATGTTTAGATGGAAACTCTTGCACTCCAATCTGAGCCCAGTGCCTCCTGTCCTGTCACTGGGCACCATTGAAAAGAGCCTGTTCTGTTCTTTATGCACCCTTGTTTCAGGCGCTTATATGCATCAATAAGATCCTCCTTGAGCCTTCTCCTTTGTAGGCTAATCACTCCCGGTTGCGCCAGGAAGAGGTGCTCCTGTTCCTGAATCATCTTTTGGCTCTATGTTGGACTTTTCCAGGATGTTGATGTCCCTCTTATACAGTGGGGGCCAGAAGTCGTACACCAGTGTATTGCTAAGCCATACTTATGCAACATTCATCAAAATGTAATGTTTTCAAGTGTTGCTCATGTAGACAACTTAATTATTTCAGATAAATTAAAGATTAACTGAAGTCTCTCTTGTTCCATTTTTGAAGTGCTCTGGGCCACAAAACATTCTGAACTAGACCATTAAGGAAATTAAGGACTATTAATTAATTCTAAATATGTCAGTTTCTAAAGAAGGGTAGTGACAAACTTTTACATTGATATCTTGGTAACAAGTGACCTTTGGAAGATATATTCCAGATACAACTAAACTGTAACAAATTACAAAGAAATCATAATATACAACGCTTGCTCAAACTTGGGAAAAGTGGAGTGGCTCCCGTAAGTTATAAAATGCATCATGTTCCATATTTTTTTCCTCTATTATAGTTTCATATGTTTCATAACTATGTCTTATGCATAACACATGAAATACCTGTTGCAGTTTTTAGTTTTACTGATGTAATCTAGGAATGTTTTCCTTATAACAACAGGAAGCCAGACTGAAGAATGAGAATTCATACCTGCGCTGAGAATTTGCTCTCCATTTTGTCCATGGTATCTGATTTTTGTTGGTGGTGCACTATGTCCCATTCGACTTCTCAATACACGACCTGTGCCACCAGGTCCATCAAAAATCCACACCTGCCTCCCCAAGAAAAGGAGAAAAGTGAAGGTGTTGAACATTGCAGTGCCAACAACTAAAATTCTTGGCAATGGAACAGGGTAAACCGCACATACTGGCTTTTACATTTGATACAAACTCTGGAGGTTTACAATGCAGCAGCAAATTGCTCTCCACTGTTCATTATGCCCCTCCACCAGATCAGAGAATGCAAAGCACAAGGGACATTTATCAACTGCAACAGTTCACAGCACAGAATATTAAATAAATAGATGAAATGGATCAAGTCTTAAGGTAGTAACTGTGGATGCATGGATCCAAAGCTTTATTCTTCAATGTTACCATGAAGCAATCAATGAAGCTACATCATGGCAGCAAAACCTTAAGTTGCTCCACTAACAAATCGACAGAGCCAGCAATTTCAGTTTCATTATATTTGTTTCATGTGCAAGCTGCTACTTCAGGCTAGGGTACACATTTACACTTCAGAGGACAGTAGGAGAAAAAAAAAAAGAAAAAAAAAAAAACAACAGCAAAGAGCAGCAGCTATTATAACTTACCCTTATAGCATTATCAGCACCATTAGTAATAAGAAGTGGCTCTCCAGGGACAAACGACATACCAGCTATCGCTGTGGAATGGGCGTTTCGCATTTGACTAATTAGTTTCTTTTCTTCTAGATCCCACAAAGCAATGTGGCCAACAGGGCTACCAGCTGCCATTACCGGGTGTCCATCTGCTCAAACAAAATTTAAGAGGTTTGCTTCTTGACTTGCAGTTCATCAGTTACTTACCAGCTTTGTACATCTTAAAACTGACGCAAAAAAGATCAAAGCCAAAGGTGAAAAAATAATTATCAAGATATGGCATTTTATCTGAAATATCCTAATATTTCAAAATCAAACTACACAAAGGTGACTTGTAATTTGATGATTATAGAACCAAATATATCTAAGTTCAGCAACCAAGGCTGGGAAGCCCACAAGACCTTGACCTGCAACATTTTTGAAGACATTACTTTCTATCTCAGGTTCTTCCCCAAACTTGTAAGCCTTCACATTTCAGGATGTGAAAGCCACTGTATTACCACTCTAGAAATTGACAGTGTGTGTGTGTGTATATATATATATATATATATCCTGTTAATTTTTTGCTCAACAACTTGCAAAAATAAATTCTGTAAGTTGATTACATCTTTATTCAATCACCCTAAGTAATAATTAAAATTCTAATTTCAATGAATTTCTAATTTTTTGTTCTACTTCATGTGTCCTGTCTAATATTAAGGAAACAAATAAATCACACTAACTTCTAAAAACATATGACAAATACTGTAGTAAGTATGTTTAACTCTCATCATGTCGAGGTAAAAACCTGCTGTATCCTGCATAACTGGAAAGTGACCTTTAGCTCTAATAAAATAAAAGCACAGCTTCAAATTACAATTGCGCACTTCATGGACAGCCAAAACAGGCCTAGAGTTTTCTTCTGTGGTACAGAAACTTCTTCACCAGTATGAAAATTTGCCAAATTTAAATGAAGAACATTTCATTTAAATGAATAACTCAAATACTGAAATAAGTATATGAATTTAAAAGAACCAGGTTATACTTACATTACATCCTAACCATAAAGACAGGGAGATTAGAGAGGAATTGAAGATTAGATTAGAGAGGAATTGAAGAGTCCGAAGACAGATGTTCAAGCAGGCAAGTGAAGTTATTTAACTTTAATAAACATCTTGAGTTAAGTGGCTGAAACAAAAATGCTCTCTGCACTTTGATCAAGTCTCTCCAGGAGCATCTCTCATCAATAGGCTTTGCATCGATGTACATGCTGTTAAGATTTGCATGTTTCTCTATTCATATGACAGACTGGATTCAGTATCACAGCCCTGTAGGCAAGATCAGCACTACAATAACTAGCTCGAGTATTTAGTATGTGTTCATTGGACACACACACAAGGAAGTGAATATAGTGTTCCCCGAAACATCAATTCAGTACTCACCCAAGTATTAACATTCTAACTTGTCTACACTGGGAGGACACTAGAGAATTAAATTTGGATACAAACTTAGTGCACTGATTACTCTGCAGTAACTACTGTGTTAGCTCTTGGCATGTAAATAACTGGCTTATTTTTCTTTAAAGAAAAGTATTGTATGCCACACCTCCTGTGCACTGAGTTAGTACACGGGAAAGTGCTATGAAATAAGCCTAACCTCCCTTACTTTTTGGTAACTTTTCTAGATTACCCACAGCCTTTGAAAACTGAAACTCTCATCCTAAACTTTGGTTCACAAATGCTTTTTCAAAACATTTTCCCAACTTCCATTTAGTTTCAGTGACTTTATATGTATTTTCAAAAGACTTACCTGTACGAAAAGATATTGCTGTGATGGGGCCCCAGTCTTGTTGAAATTTCATAAGAGTTTCGTCAAACTTAATATTATGTACAATAATATGACCAGATACAAGACCAACTGCAACAACATCCACAGCTGGGGCCTGCAGGAAACATTGAAAGACAACTGAAAGTGAAAAAAGGTTGCCACTACCCCATTAATACCAGCACATACAAAACAGTGCATCTAAGAACAAATAGTGTAGAAACAAAAAGGCATCTCATGAGATCCTCTATCTACACTGCTATAACCCAAATTGAATGTACACTAAATCTAAACAAAACAAAAAAGAGTTGCAAGATTTTGTACCTACTCTTCACAGAATAAAACAATTCAATTTCCAGAAGTTAGAACTCCTTGGAAAACACTGAAAATTTTCTGTATTTCTGGTAGAACATTATGCACCCTGTCACATGCACATATTTAAAAGTTTTACCCAGACAACTAAAGATAATTTTCAAAGCTGTTACCAATACTTTAACCACTACCAGTAAGTTTTAATTATTTTTTATATCTAGAAAAAAAACAACTACGAAATCTTCTACTGACTCAGCAAAACCCGCATTTTATTAACCTCTGAGGTAAAAAGAAATTTAAACAGCAAAAACTGCCAGCATCACAGAAGTCACACGATACACCTACATCTTGCAAACAATTAGTTTCTGTGAATTAGTTATGCAGTTAATTGAATAAAGACTGCAGAAGTAATGAGCACAAAATGGCTAAGATGCTAAACACGGAAGAACTGGGACTAGAGGAAGGCTACGTAATTAGCCTTCAAGTCTACCTCTCTTCATCTAATACGTTCAAGAGGGTTTTTGGTTTGACTTGAGTGAAGACAAGTCTTTTTTACTGCTGCAATTTTAAGTTACAGTGTTTTGTTTGCTATACTTCACCAGTTATATAAGAAAATAAGATTAAAAAACCATACTAACTTGTTCAAGAGTTGTGACCCCTAAGCCCCATCCTGGAAATGAATACAAGAGTTTGCTGGAAAACAAAAGATAAATCAATTATAACTTTTCAGGATTTTTCACATTTCATATTACACAAAAAAGCATGTCCTTACACACCTTTCAGGAGGAAAACATTTATATTGATAAATAAGGTTCAAAATACAGCTTACAGTAATTTTTTATTTGAGAAAGTTAGCGTCATGCTTTAATACTTCAAAGGTGACACAATCAAATAATACGATAGAGAAAACCCATTCTACATCAGTTGTTCCCTATGCATTTCTGCTTTAAATACGCCTCTTCAGAATTCCTAACATCATCATAGGAAGCCAGTCTTAATCCAGAGTAACTCCCTTACATGAAGACAGTTCCTCGTACTACAAGTACACCCATCTTGTTTCTTTCAAGAACATAAATGGCCAAAACATCAAGCCAAATTAGTCATGCAGAACTTATTAAGGGTGAAATTATAAACACATAATTGAAAAATTATTATATCACCACAGATATTATCATTATTAAAAGATGGCTAGCAGCTTTCTACTCTCACTTTCTTCTCTTGACAGAGATATCAGTATTTCTCCTCAGTTCAACAAATTATTTTTTATCTAATTGTACCAACGCCTGTCCACAAAATATTTTTTTTTGTTTTAGGGAACAAACAACGGAAAATAGAAATTGCTTAACTTAGCCATGTTGTCAAAAGAACAGTAACATGTCTATAAATTCTCATACAGTTAAGGAAGAAATTAAGACATCTAAAAAAACCTTTAACATCTAGGATATACTGCATCCTGTATACTGTGATGTGCATTAAAGAGACACAAAAGTAGTACGAGTGCAGACATTTGCTTTTCTGTACTTTTTTAGGTTATTTCTACTTCCTGATTTATACAGCATATACTGCATTTCCGAATACATTTGAATATGAAGCAAAAAGTTAGCTGTACTTTCACTGAAAGTATATGGTACTTACGAGAATAAAACACCGAACTACGCAATCTAACCCTTATGTGCAGTATGTACATTAGTACACGGCAACAGTGAACCTCCCTCTAACTTGCACGAGCAAGGAAAAAGTTATTTGATCACGGTAAGCATGAAATACAGTGGACAGTACTCCACTGGGATACAATCAGAGACACCTACATGTCTACACAACTCTTTCTTAAGTCTCAGTATCAAACACTAATTACCTCCACACCACCTGCCAGCAGTTCCTTGGACCAGCACCAACCAGAGAAATTGCACTTGGAAGAGTTGATGCAGGAGGCCTGAACATGCTTTTACTATCACTTTAATTATTTTCATGGGAAAGCTATGTGATTCCAAGAAACTAAAAAAAAGTAGATTGATAAAAAGAATTCTTGAACAATCCCTGATATTCAGCAGAGACAGTAAACAGCATGTAATTTGAACAACATCAGCATGCAGGGAACAGCAACATTCTTTATTCCTGGAAGCAGACCAAGCAATAACTTATGCCAAAGTACTCAGTAAAATATTCCATGTTCATATGCTGCCATAGTTAAAAATATTAGTTGACGTATACGAAACTACTTGGAGCATGAAGTATACACCTATGATAATAAGAATCTTACTTGGATCTTATATTCCACAGCTGCAAGCCCCCTTGCTCACTCCCAAGGAGAATTTTATTCAAATAGGTGCTTGGATGCAAAATTGCAGAAACTGCAAAAGTAGCTTTATCAAAAACCACTTGAAGATATTCCTCTGCAGAGAAAAAAAAAAAAAAAAAAAAAAAAAGGCAAGAAACAATGTTAGCATGGCTACCCCTGAAAATTGGCATGCTTGTCATCCCTTGGTAAATGTAAAAGGCACAAGAACATTTATTCTGCACAAATCCCACAGTTGGTGTTTCTTCCATTAAAGGATTAGCTAATCTGTAACAGGACAGGCTAAACTTGTTTACTTTATAACATCTGTTTCCCTGAAGGTATGTTTTTTTTCCCTATGAACACAACAGTACAACAATGCTGGCAGAGCTGTAGTGATTTGTATCTTTCTGAAGGATTCAGGCTCCTGCCTGAGCAAAACACCTCATTTGATTAGCATACCTTTGGTTTGTTATAGCAACTTCAAATCACTAAAACCTGTTTGCAGGCACTTGGAGAGCTAGCAAGCAGGGAATGACATTGGCCAACATCAGCCTGAAAATACTTTCTAAAGAAAAAAAACTCAGGCCACTGAAACAGGATTCCATAAGGCACTATTCACTGGCACAAGAAGATGCTGACACAATCACAAGATTATTAATTAGAACTTACTCTTACATAGACTGATAAACATCAAGGAATTATAGGATTTAGGAGATGCTGACAGAGCTGCTGTATCACAGTCTCTACCCCAAAGAATGAAACATTAATATGTGATTTCTCTGCAAGCAGATTTCTTTACACCTACACAGAATATTACAGAGTATCTACACATGGTGCAAAATCAGTTCATGACAAATTATTGCTGGATTATGGCCTCAAATTACTGTTTCAGTAAAACCATTATAAAATGATTTTTTTTCAAAGAATTAAAAACTTCCTAATGTGTGTTTAAAATACTTCTTACAAATGACTGTTTAACAGTGCTATTCTATAGAACAGTAGCAATAATAAAAAGTGTCTCTCACCTTCCGACTGTATGTCCCAAACAATAAGAACGTTAGCAACATCCACAGAGATGACATGATCACCAAAAGGCTGCAGAAGGTGTATTCTTGCCTTGTGACCTTCATAGGTATGGACTACCTATAATTTCAAAGTAGAAAAGTTTTCAATATGAACTGTTCGGGTAGCATAGCACATTAACATAATACTTTAAATTATGTAATTTATTAATCTATACATGAATTACCAACAAATTTATTTTTAAGTACTTACTTAACTATTACAATTAATACATAAAAGATGGGTCAGACATCACCAAATCTGTTCTTATACCCTCCTGTTTTATGCTGTTTATTTATTTTTATGCTGTGCCTTCTACACAAAGCACAGTAAAACAACTTTTCTAGAATTGAAGGTAATTAACAGCTAGGAAATACAAGTCTGTAGAAAACCAACTATCTAGAAAGCCAACATACACAACTGCTTTGTAGTACTAATTAATAAGTAAACTGTTAAAACCTCTTTGTTCCTGGCAACAGCATGGAAAACATCACCATATGAAGCAAATATCAACATGCGGTCCGCTGCCAAACAAGTAATGTCTTGAAGCAAAGCATTGCCTGTTAATCAAACAGAAAAGTTCAACAGGTTTCATATTCATAACGAAAGATAAAGTCTGACAATGTGTTTGTTTAGCATGGTGACACACCAATAAAACCATTCTCTTGTATACACTTCTATAAGAACACATTAATTTCAGATGAGTGCAAGTACTGCTGTGCATATCACAGTTGGTAACAACAGGATAAGCACTACATTGATAAATCACAATGTGGTTCTTTGAAAAAACAGTAATTCACCAATTACTGAATTATCACTGTAAGCAAAGGCATATGTTAGCTTCTTGAAGGCTTACAGAATAAAACTTCCACAGATTGTCAGAGCCCACAGCCTACTAGACTGTAAACAGATTATAAACTAAAAGCTCAGAAACAGCAATACCTATTAGTTTAAGTCTTTCTGCAAACCTGCTGGATTACAGAAGCCAGTGACCCACTCCTGCATCTGTTTCTTCTAATCACAGCTAAAGAGACAGACAATTTACTGCTTTAAGAATGTATCTCACTCCCCACCTACTGACTGGTTCTAAAAGAGCATCTAGGATTGTGATCAACTACTATACAAGCTCAAATGAAAAAACAAAGCAAAACAAAAAAACTTAAGCTCCAAAAACCACTGAGAGGAAGCTGTTGTGGTTCTACTTGCTAGAAACCTGAAAAAAATACTCTACAGAAAAATATTCTTAAGTCTAGAGAAACAAACAAACAGGGATCACAAATCGCAGCTCTTCACAAATCTGAAGAAAACTCCAGATGAAAAATCAGTCACCAGAGGAGTTTGCCTATGATGCAAGCATATTATATGATCACCTAGCATCCCTTCTGCCAATGTTGCTTTGTACAATGAATTACCAGACACAATAACCTTTTACTTAGCTGTATGGCTACAGAACTTTAATGGGAAGTATTAAGAAAATAAACAAGGTTGCACTCTATAAGAGGTTTTGTTTGTTTGAACAACACTGGACATCTCCCCATAACACCTGCAAAGTGACTTAGGCATGTAATCATGTAATGGTACTCCACACAGGCTGTGAGCTAGGCTGCTTAGACCAACACAGTTTTAGACAGACCCTCCCTCACAAAAAGAGGTCAGAGCACCAACCACAAAACATCAAGAAACCAACACCACCACACAGGGACGCGCGTCATTTATTTTCTCAATCGCAATTCTGCGTTTCAGTATCTCTGGATTTGCATTTTACTATCAGTCTCAGAAAAAGCTTAAATGACTGTTAAAAGGCACGGCCCACTGAAAAAGATTTCACAGGCTATGCAATTAAAAAAAATAAATTACATTTATTTGCTCATAGCTGCAAGTGTTCACTGCTTCTAAATTTAGTCACAGCTTTATGATGGGCATTTCTTCAAATTATGGGGTCAGCTGCTAATGAAAAGTATATTGCTTTATGAAATCTGTGTGAGAACTTTGTGGTTTGCAGCATTCGCGTCACTGAACCATCTAACTGTTGGCTGGTGAAAGTCATCTAGTTCATACTTCTGCTCAGTTCTTCCCAAAGCTGGACCATCCCCACTACTACTAGCTCAGGTTAACTTTAACTGTGACCGGCTGTGTGCTGAAAACTTCTGGGGAAGGAAGTCTCTCGATATTGATGCTGTACTACAGTTTTGTTTTAGTCAGAGACGTTTTTCCTAACCTCCAGTCTGACCCTTTGAAGCAATCTGTGGCTATTGCCTCTTGTTACACCATCTACTACTACCACAAATCCCGCTCTGACATCTCTGTAACTATCTTTCAGGTAATAGGGTAGTTCTTGGTCACCTTGCATTTTATCCCTCACCAGACGAAGCAGATCTATTTACTTCAATGCCCCTTCTTAGACTATGTTCCTCAGCATCTCTCCTGAAGGAAAAGGGAGAGCTGTGGGAGGAAAACACACGAGCTGGGTGTCACAGTCCAGGTGTGGTCTCACCAGCGCTAAGAGCAGCTTTCCCTGAGCTGCTGGCTGTCTTCCTAGCATAGCTCAGAACAGGGTTTGTTTTATTCATGGTGACTCCATCGCTGGCCCACGTTCAGCCTGGCAGCAGCACCACCTGAGCTACTTTTCAGCAGGGTGCCATGCAGCCAGTCAGTTCCTGGCTTGTTGTGCTGTTCCAGGTGCAGAACTCTCTGCTTGTCCTTCACAAACACTGCAGGGTTTCTGTGGGCCCACTCCTGACATTTTCCAACACCTCCACAGACGGAACCTCAGGGTGCTGAAGGCACTGAACAAGACGGGGAGCTACCACTGACACCAAGGGTGCTTCATTACATTACCAGCACCAAACTGGATGTCAATTCATACCCTTTGTCCCCAGCAGTCCAGACAATCTTTTAATGCCGTGGGGACTTTTAGTACCATCTTCAGCAGTTCTGATCCTGCAATTATACATCTACCTTCTGTACGGAAGGACCTGGCTACCTTCTTTATGGTGGCCAAGGCCTTCAGGTAGCCTTTATGGATACCTTCTAGTAGCCAGAAAGACAACAAGAAGCGATCAAAAAGGGTACTTTGATCCCTGCTCATTCCTTTAATGCCAATGGCTGCTCCTGGAAGAACTCAGTGACAAAAACAGGAGGCTCACCAGGTTAGAGAATTAAATCAGTCGTAGTAGCAATCTTATTTCCAAACTGACATCCACTCATTCAGAGACACTTCCAGTGTAAGTGCATACCACTCAATTTCCCCTTTTGATCTGGGAACAGGGTGCAACAATAGTTAAGAAAAGAAGAATGAATGATCTGTGCGTACTTACTGACAGCAACGATCCCGAGCTTCTTCACCTGCAATGAAAACGTTAAAATGGCATTTTTAGTGATGTCAAAATGAGTTTGCAATAAGCAGAAGTTCAACATCTGAGGAATCAGCCTAGCTGCGATCAGGAATTTGCATGCCTCACATGAAAGGAAAACATATTTATCTTAAAACTGTATCTACACGGGGATCTGCAAACAGCATATCAGAAGGAAGCGGACAATTTATGCTGAAAGACAACAATCCAGGAAGCTTTTATCTTAATGCACATGAAACTGAGCACTTATTTAGGTAACTTGCAAGGCTTGGGGAGACTTGTTTTCACCTCATCTCTGGTTCTACATTATTTCCACCACAACCACCTTATGTTATTAACTCGCCTCACTTCACGACGGACAGAAGCTATCACTAAAGAGCTAACGTAAAGCCCCTGAAGAAAATATATCACGTGTACCCAGTTTGTGAGCTGCTGTTCTACATAACCACTTGACTCAGTTCTGCTACTGCTTTGATATACTGGAGGTGCTTTCATACGGACAAAAAAAGGCTTTATAGCGTCAAAACAAAAGGTTTTATAGTGACAAAAATGGGGGGCAGGGGGTCAGCAGAGCCACGGGAAGGCTCCTGCACGTGTAGAGCCCGGCAAGGCGCACAAAACCCGGCCGGGCGACGCCTCACCGGGCGGCTTGGCGTGGCCTGGCCTAGCCTGGCCTCCTCTCCCCTCCGGTCCCGTCCCGTCCCCGGCCGCCCCGCGGTCCCGTCCCCGCTCCCGCCGCGCCGCACTCACGTTGTAGGTGTGCACGCTGCGCCCCACGGCCGTGGCCACGTAGAACTCGCGGTGCCGGCCGTGGTAGCGCAGGACGTGCGGGACGTGGCTGGAGTAGCGGCCGAGGGCGCGGAACCCGGCGAAAAGCCCCCCGACGCCGCCGCCACCCCCGCCGCCCGCCGCCATCTCCCGCACGCGGCCGCCGCTCGCCGCCAGGAAGTGTCCGGGCGCTTCCGGCCGGGCACGCGGGCCCCCGTTCCGTGCGCCGCGCAAAGCGCTCCCCGGCGCACCGCGGCTGCGGGAGATGAGTTCCGGGCGCCCGCGGTCCCCTCCCCCCCCCCCCCCCCCACTTCTCCCCCGTTCCCCTCCCGGCTCAGAGACACACATCGGGGCCGCGGGGCGGGTGGTGGAAAAAAAAAAAGGCGTTTAATTCTGAAAATAAAGTCCTTTAAAAGGCGTCGTGAGGAGGGTCGGTCGATGTCTGTGTGTGTCTTTTTTTTTTTTTTTTTTTTTTTTTGGTTAATAAATTAAAAAAGATGAGAGAAGGGGGGTCGGTGCGGTGGTTGCATAGCAATAAATAGTAGGTCAGGAGGGGGAGGAAAACAAAAAAATAAAAATAAGAAAACGTAAAAAGGACACATATACATTAAAAATAAAAATAAAAATAGACATACTTTGAAAAAAAAAATAAAAAATAGTGGCAGCACAGGCGCACGCCGCATGGCAGCGGCGCTGCCTACGCCAGGTTCATGTAGCTCCTCCACACGGCCAGCAGCTCCCGCACCTTGCCCTCGTCGCACAGCCCTCCTCCGGGCACGGCCTCCTGGGGCGCCACCGTGCCGCGCCGCCACTCCTGCAGCACAGCGCCGTCAGCGCGGCACGGCTCGGACCGGCCCGGCTCGGCAAAGCCCGGCTCGGCTCGGCACGGCCCGTCCCGGGACCCCGACACCCACCTGGGGCGGGCGGTATCCGCGGCAGTTGCGCTGCACGACCCACAGCGTGCTGGGCCACAGCCCCCGGTGGCCGCAGCCCCGCGCCCCGTCGAGGACGCACTGCAGCAGGCGGCCCTCCCGCTGCGCTCGGAGCCAGCCCTGCGGGCACGCGGCTGTCAGCGGCCGCACCGGGAACCGGGAACCGAGCACCGGGCACCGGGCACCGGGCCCCGGCGGGGCGAGCAGGGCGGCAGCGTGCTGCCGTCGGGCCGCGGCCCCCCGCGCTCGCCCTGCTCCGATGGCGCCTCCCAGCGCAGGCCCCGGCCCCCAGCCCCCTTGTATCCCCCCATGCTGCCCGTCCCCGCCCTCTCCCCCCCCTTTCGCCCCCC
>NC_048926.1:60692368-60702770 GCF_011077185.1 Oxyura jamaicensis | reverse complement strand
CCTTTTTTTTTTTTTTCGGTGTGCTTTCGCCTTTTTTTTTTTTTTTTTTTTTTTTTTCCACGGAAAGGGAATGCCACCTAGCCGTCGGGGGGCTGCGTTCACCCTGGCGAACCTCGGACTGCTCCGGCCCCTCGGGCGCGTCCTCGCAGGTGTGAAAATCGAGCTGTAGCTCCTGGAGGGAGACAACAAAACGGGAGTGCCCCTTAACGCCGCCTCCCCTCGACGACGGGAGCCCGCACCCCCGGGCCGCCGTGGGAGCGGAGCGGGGCGGCAGGGGCAGGCGGTGCCGCCGGTGCCTCCGGTGCCGGGCCGCCGTGCGGGACGGGAGCCCACTGTCTTGCCGCAGAGCCGCAGCCTGGTCTCCTTGCTAAGCGCTGTCTGTGCGCGCAAACGATCCGCGAGGCTTTCTAAACCGCTGATCACCTTTGCGACCGGGAAACCGTCTTCGCCGTCGGCTCGGTATTACACAAGCGGCTTTTCAGTCCTAGGGGTCTGCAAGGCGCCGGGTAGGGTCAGGTAGCGCTCTGGCAGCAGCCGCCCGGGCTCCTGCTCTCCGTCCCTGCCAGTCCCAGCTTCAGAGCACACTTTAGGGAGGTCGCCGGAGGAGGAGAGTAGGAGATAATTTCCCCGTCCTGTTCACATGCACCGGCTTACTACACTAGCCAACTCCCGGTTTGCTAATCGAGATTTTCGGAAAGTAGCTGCCGGCGGTCAAGGATAAAATCGTGGAGGCAGTGCCGTCCCGAGTTTCCCTCCGATGCCACCAGAGAAACAACCAACCTCTTTTAAGGTCATGTGCGCATCCAAAACGTTTAGGAGATCCTCTCGTATCTCGTCGTGGTTACAGAGGCTGAAATTGTAGGCGGACTCCCACGATAAGTCGGCGATCTGAAGAAAGATGATGAAGCCACAAAAGACTGCGTAAGAAAAAGTCAGAGGTTAATTCTCCTGCACCGCTACGTGACCCGACAGGGCACGGAGGACAGATCTGAAGAGAGGGATGCCGGCGCCTCAGGAGCACTAGAAAAACTGGTTGGTTACCCTTGTGATTATCCATGGTGTCTTTACACGTTGTTTTTCTCCTGCTGGGCTTCAGATCGTTGCTGGCTTCATATATGTACCTGTACGCCTACGGAAATGATGGTTTCCAATTCCATAACCGGGGCTCATTGGGACGTCTCATGCACCTCTTTCCAGAACTGTAAATAATAAATATTCAGACTCGAAGCTGTGTCACCGGTCCGAAAAGAAACACGGGATAATAAATAACAACCGACCGCAGCATCTAAACCCAAACCTAAACAAACCAAAGCGAAAAGAAAAAAAAGAAAAAAAAAAGAGAAAAAAAAAAAAGAAAAAAAAAAAGAAAAAAACAAACAACAACAAAAAAAAAAAACGACAGCAGCCGATCCCACTCGAAACGCATGGGGACAACACCAACGCCGCCAGCAGCGGCGTGGAGCCCACCTCCAGGGCTGGCTGTTGCGATATTGTCGCTCAGGCGACACACGACGCGGGGGGACCGCCCGGGGCAGGCGCTCACGCTCGCCGCGATGTGCTCTCGGCGGCACGTTTCAGCGCATCTCTTTGCGATGCTGGCGGGCGCTCGTTTCCCCGTCTCACCCAGAGCTTTTCGCCGTTTTGCCTGGCCCTTTTCCTCCTCTGTCCTAGCCCTTTCTCCCCTCCCAGCCGCTTCCCCCGGGGAGACCCTTCTCCCTCGCAGGCTGCGGGATGCGCACCCCTGGGGGCACCCGGCGGACTCGGGACCCCGGTCGGGAGAGGGGCGGGCAGCCAGTGCAGGTGTTTTCTGCTTTTAGGGGGTGGGATTGCTCCTGATCCTCCTTTTCTGTCAGGGAAAGTGCCCCGGGATGCCCGCCGGCAGCTCCGCGGTGGGAGCGGTGCCAGCTGAGGGCACCGCGGCGAAGGGTTTAGAGGCAGCCTTATCTCAGTTTCGGGTAAAGCCTAAAGCCTTTTTTTTTTTTTTTTTTTTTTTTTTCCTCGGGGAATGCCTCTCCGGCGTGACTCATTAGGGAAACCCGAGAGGACTGCCACCGCCGTGGGAGGGAGGGCATTTTTTTTGGCCCTCGGAGCCGGGGACGGGCCAAAAACGGTTAAGCCCTATGTCGTGCCTGCACGCTCGAGTGTCCTCGTCTTCTTCCCGCCCCTCTCCCCGCAGCCCCGACGGCTGCTGCCTCCCCTCCTGCCTGGTCTGGGAGCGGGCAGGGGGTGCAGGGCTCTGGCCTGGCCATGCGGGACCCGGGATGGCAGTATCAAATTGTGGCTGTGTGCCACCGCCCGTGGCGGTGCGGGGATAAACCGAATCCCCGTGAAAGTCCACGTCTTCAAGTCGCGGTCCTAAAATCTGTTGTGCTCACTGGGGTGCAAAGCAGGTGCGCCGAGGCTCGGCAGCGCTCGGGGGCACCTGAGAGAGGGGCCACCATTTGGGCACGGCACTGCCGAGACCCAAATGCAGGCGGCACACAAGAGTTATGCCTTTTCATGAAACCAGCCGTGCCTAGTCCTTCCACAGCTAGCTCTGTGCACATCTGTCGGGATACCTGCGTTTCATGCTCTCCCAGAGCTGCCAAACAAAACAATAGGACCCCGTTTTCCTAAAGGATGTCTTGTTCACCTATTCCAGAAGCCGTTGGGATTTTTACTGACTCGCAAACCTGTGCGCCTTCACCTTGATTCAGAACTTCTTGTCTGACGCTGTTAAGCAGCTTTAATAAACTTTAATAAGTTATCAGTTAATAAACTGATAAAATTCAATTTCTCTAAATAGCTTTGTATTTCTCATTTTACAGCATCACAAATGAATGCGCAGCCTAACGTAAAGGAATTCCCTTTTAGGTGTACTTTTTTTTTTTTTTTTTTTTTTTTTTTTTTTTTTTTGTGGCACTCAGGACAGCTCAGCACTCAGGACAGCCAGCAGTGTAACTGACCAACAGCCTGTTCTTGCCATGAAGTCAGTGTAATGCTCATGTAAGGACGCAATTCAGGACCAAGAAAATTTTATTTATTCCTTTCTGTTGTTTATTTGTCTTTACTAAACAGATAAACACAATAAACCCGTTAATAAAGTTGCTTATTTGCCCTTACTAAACATGGTACAGTAGTCCCGGGAATAGTTAAAGCTTACAGCTTGTTTCGGTTTTAGTAAAAGCAATACCGGGCTGAAAATTGTCTTCCATCACTATTAATACACACATGGTTTTATCTACTGCGTGTGTCTCTGCAGCTAAGAGCAGAGCAAAGCTGCAGCAGACTCTGGCAACATAATCAAATCAGCAAATGAGAAATGTATATTTTTTAAAGGAACCAGAAATGTATATGCCTGTAAAAGACTACTTGACATTGAAAACATGCTTCTAATTAAGTTCAAATGAAAGACTACTAAGAAAAAAGGAATCCACTTCTTTTCCTTTAATCACTTTTTTTTTTTTTTTTTTTTTTTTTTAATTTGAAAAGTCTTGTAAGTAAATAGCATGTCAGCAATTCATCTGGTCTCTAGTTTCCACTCAGCAATCATTCTAAGTGACCTCTCTCTCTTTTTCTTTATCTCCTCACCCTGAAGCCCAGCCAGCTTTTGCCTCCCTTCCCAGGTCTTGGATCAGGCAGATGGGAGGAGAAGTAGCAAATGATATATTTTTAAAATTATTATTATATTAATTTCCAAAGAGGTATGCATTTAGATACTGTGATATGTGTCAGAAAGGTGGGGGGAAAAAGTTTAAAACAATCTGTGCATATTTATAATTCAAAATTCAAGCACTCCAAAACTTTTAACTTTTACTTGCTCCAGACATCATAATCCTGAGGTCTCACTTCTGACAGCAGCTTTTGACCTGGGCAGTTGGCCAGATTTGAGGGATTTGCAAACGGCTTCCATTAAGAGAAATAATACAAGACAAGTGTTTTTTTTTTTTTTTTTTTTTTTTTAATGGAGCCTTGTAGCACTTTCTTCCCCAATGCCTGTTGCCTGGCAGTCCTGTTCTGTCTTGAAGATACCACATTTGCAACCATGCTTGAGCAGTGGTAAAATGGGATTGAGAAATATCTGTTGCTACTTCGCTGCAGGTCAAGATGATATCTGTGCAGGCAGGACTGCTGCCAGCCCCCCCCAGGAGAGGAATTTTGAAGCCAACAAGAAGTCATTGGCTTCAGTAGGCATTTCTGATCAATATTATTAATATTACTGGCATTATAATTCATCAGTCTGATTTGTATTTCCTGAGCCAGTTTTTGATTGTTACATCTTAGTACATGTAGCTGAAAGGCAAACCTTACACATTTTTTTTGTACACATGAGCAATATGTTCCTGCCTAAAACACCTCTCTGCTGCAGAAATACCAGTCATACCCAGGATCTTAACATAATTATACTTTGGAGGTGTAGGATTTCGGAATTTCTTAAATTATGAAATTATGTACTTGGTGAGGAGACGTGGAGGGAAATGGTGATTACCCAAGTGAAGTCCGGGAGATGGGAAGGAAATGGGTTGGTGCTTGAGAACATGCAGAGCATGTGTCACAGCCCAGGATCCCATGGTAGGCTGCCCCGGGCCATGCAGGTGCATGCAGCCTGTCTGTGTCCTGCCCAGCCTTGGCAGGAGCTGTGTGAGATCCATCTGGCTGGGCAAATGCTGGTTGCTGTTTTCATGGGTCTGGATATGGTAGAAGAGTCCTCTGCTGGCAACTTTGCCATCACAGGGGGCACTGCACTCTGCTGTGATACTCAGCACTATCTGACCACTGATGACAACATGCAGCCAGCTCACCAAAAATGCCCTCTTGGAGAGTCCCATGCACAGCAAAGTTGAAGGCAATATTAGAAATACCTCTCAAGTGTTCAAAAGTCAGGCTGGACAGGGCTTTGGGCAACCTGATCTAGTGAAGGCAGGGATGTTGAACTAGATGGTCTTTAAAGGTCCCTTGCAACTCAAATCATTATATGATTGTTGTGTGCTCAGCATTGGGTAAATACAAAATGGCCTCACTTTTAAGATTTGTTTTTGTTGATACAGTTTACTTTAGAATTTCTTTTCTGAGGAAATTACTTTTTTGTTTGTTTGTTTTTAAGTATTGTCATTTCTGACATAATGGAAATTCAAAATGTTGGCCACATTTTTTTCCACATTCCCACCTGACGCCTGGATCCTGGTCTTCCTGGTCTTAGGCACAGAAACCTGTCTGTTTGTCCCTATGCCTGTGTAGAAGCTTGCTTTCTTGAGCACAAGTAGCATCTGAATGCTGGTGAGGGCCTCCACATGCCGCTCTAGAGATGCCTGCATATCCCACTCACAAGCACCCAAGGCTGGCTGGTGGCTGGCAATGAACAAAGCAGCTCTGAGATAGCATCGCAGCACTTGTTGTCAGTTGGTATACCTCAGCTCTCCCCAGAGATTGAAAGACTTGTCAGCAAAACACAGAAGCATGTCTGGATTACTAAATAGCAACAACAATAATAATCATAATAACAACAACAATAATAATAAATCGAATCCTTTTGGTCTAATAGTCCATATTGATATTGATTTTGATAGCTGCTGTATCTGTACAGCAGTGCAACTTAGGTCTGAGAAGAATATAGAGAATGCTTCTCCCAAGTCTCCTAATGCTTTGGCTTCCATGCAGCACATGGAAAAGTCCAGGCTTCAGCTTTCAAGTCCCACCACACGATAGCTGGCACATCCTCACTTTTAAGAACTCCATACAGTGCTCTTAACATTATTCTCAGGGTAAATGGTTTCTAAAGTCACCTGCCTCTTCAGGGAAGTTAAAACCTTTCAGGAGGAGAAGCTTCAGCACCTGGAGTCAGTCTGACTGTTATCTTGCTTTGGCAGGATCCAGATTTTCATCTGAGATTCCTTCTGTCTAGGCTGACTAATCACAGAAGTGGGGACCCGTCATTCTCTTTGCAGGACAGTCAGGTAGAAAGTGTCAGGTAGAAGGTAGAAGGAAAATACACATTCCCAAGTGTTGTCACACTGTTTTGCTGCCAGAAGAGGACAGCAAAGATTCAGTGCACTTGTGATTAATATTAGATTTCCTGAAGGATCACAGTCTGTGGGTTAAATATCTTTCTCCCTTCTGTCCTACTCCCTGCCACCCCCATTCTGTTGCCATCTCCATTTCATTTGTCCAGCCACTTTCTGCCTCCACATTTTCAGTGTCAGCTTGTCTTTTACCCTCCTATTCCTAACTTGTCCCAAGCATTTCCAAGTCCACATTTAAATGCTTATTTTCAAGTTACACCTTTCCTTCTTCTCCACGTTAACTCCTTCTCTGCTTTCTACCATCCCTCATCATCTGCGATCCCATAAGAAACTCTAAACAGATGGCTTAAGACATCAGTTGCATATAATCAGGTTCACAAATGCTCAAATATCAGAATTATAACTATGTAATAGTTAATGAGTTTCTCAGCTCATTTAAATTAAAGTTATTGAAATACTTCAGTCTCACTTGTCCATACCTTATTAACATGTTTAATGCTAATAAGTTCATGAATTAATGACTGGTCATTACAACAGTGTTGTTATTTTATTACACCTTTCCTTCAGTAGTACTCCAGTTTAGCTCAGGCATTCTTCTTCCTCAAATTTATTATATTTATGTGGGGACTTGCTTTCCCTGCTCTTCAAGATGTAGTATTAAAGGAGAAATAGAAAAAGAGTACCCCAAAATGCTCCACTCAAGTCTAGCAGCATGCACACAAAATCTCAACAAATGGAAGAGACTGCTTAAGACTGGTAACAAAATAAGTCCCAGCCACAGCAGGAATACGATGAACCTGCCTTGCATGAGAACATGTATTTGCTGTCTGTCGTTACCACTGGATATGCCTGACTTTATGTGAAACATTTTTAAAATCACCAAAGTAGAGCTGAAAAACTCAACAGACCCTTTACTTTCAATCATTTTTTACTTCAGACTCTGGATTTATAGCCACATTTGTCTAGGTTAGTTTAAACATTTCCAACTATCAATGACTAGTCAGGAAACATTGGTTCCATGAGTCTGAAATATTTCACTAACATATTTGCAATTAACATATCTGCGTTTTTTCTCATTCAAGAATTGTTTCAGTAGAAACACAGTTGGATTATTGATGTGGTTTGTAAAGGAGACCTGAGGCCCTGAGGCCTTTATGTAGCAAGTTGAATTAATAATTGTGAATTCTTGAGAAAGTCTGTCTCACTGCTGTTGAAAGAAATGAAACTGAAAGGACATCCTTGTCATTGAGCAGACATATGATCCAGAGATTTTTGAGAAGGTCAAAATCCATCCAACTGGAAACATTGGTTACTAAACAACTTTTCATTTTTCATCCCAACTGATCATCTTAAAACAACAGCAGAAACAACAGCAAAACACCAGTAGCATGCTTCTTCTCCTTTATTTGCACTTCCATGCACTTTGTTGTTTACTTCAGCTTTATGCTGTGACTCTTCTAAAACAATTTTGAACATTTCAGTTGCATGCTGTTTAACAGGAACATATTTCTGTTAAATGTAACAGGACCAGGAACAAAACTTGCTTTATATTTGACATTGTCAGTGTAATTTAAGGCAACTACAAAGAAAAAGATGAATTTGTAAGACTTTTTCTCAGAGGAATGAGCAAAGAATGTAGATTATTTAGGTCACAAGTGACTGAATGAGGAAACAAGCTCAATGTTATGCAACAATAATACCACTATATCACATTCACAATAGGGAGCACCCTAATTTTAATCCTAGAAACAGCTTGCTGCAAAACAGTTTCTTGCTATGCCTGACTGAAGCAGGGTGTTGACAAGCAGTGCCTTTGTGATGATTTGTTAAAAATTTGGAGCAGGTCTCTCCAGTACTGGAACATTCAAAATGAAGTGTGATTAAGCTGTGGTACTTCTAGGACTGCAGAATTGATCAGAATTAACCTTCTTCATAACCATCTGAATAGTTTTCTACCCAACTACAATATGCTTTACATGTTATTGAAGAAACATGTAATTTAGTTGAATTTTCTCTCCTTCATCACTCTGAAAAGAGCAATGTGTCAGATATCTGCTCTGTGTAAGTAACAAGGAATTGTATTTTGGCAGGAGAGATCACTAGACAGCATAATAGATAGATGCAGGACAGCCTCAGGGAAATAAAATGAAAATTTCCACTACCTAGGACCAGGAGCATGTCTACCTCTCACTGTACTTCTCATTTATAGTTCTTCCACCCAGAAATGCAGACCTCAGCACCACTGCTCAGCTCTTGCCTGCTGCAGGGACACTCATTCCCTTCCTTGTAGCATCCCAATTGACATCACAGACTCTGTGCACATCATGGCCTTGGATGTGCACCTAGTGCCGCCTCGTGGTCTCCAGACAGCCTGGGGAAGGTGCAGCCCACGGCTGCACCTGGCAGGAGGTGGTCTGTGGAGGCCTGGCTGGCAGTGGCAAGGTGGACCACTGGCCTGTGCCCTGGGGAAGGCAGCCATGTTCTCTTCCCAGTGCCATGGCCTGGAGTCCTACCCAGACCTGCAGCTGCCCCATGCCAGTTTATAGGGCACAGGGACTGAGAAAGAGCTGAGAGCCAGACCTGTCTGTGGGTGGGAGCTGGCTTGTGGTAGATGAAATCCAGCAGGGGAAATAGTTCTTACAGCTGTGGATGGAACGTTCAAAAGGGTTGCTGCTGTGCAATGCCTGTGTACTTGTCCAAATCTATCTCTGTTCATGCTTCTTGATGAAAACCATTAGCAGCTAGATCCTACTCATTCTGGCATCTCAAAGCTAAAGCTATTTGTGAGTTGGCAGCCTATATGCCAAATGCTTTCAAGGACTATTTGGAGGAGTGTGTAAAGCCCTCTATATGGACATATGCACATAGCCAGCCTTTCATCTGATGAAAGGTACTGATCCCATTATACTTCTGGTCTGGTGAGACTGTATTCCCTGTGTGGTATGTGGCAAGAAATTGATAGAGACTTCTTTCCAACTCCAGCATGGATTTTCTAGTTGTGGGAATCATAGAATCATAGCATGGTTTGGGTTGAAGAGACCTTCAAGACAACCTGGTTCCAACCCACCTGCCATGGGTGGGCACACCTTCCACTAGACCAGGTTGCCTAAAATCCCATCCTGCCCAGCCTTGTACACTGCCAAGGATGGGGCATCCACAGCATATCTGGGCAACCTATTCCAGTGCCTCACCACTCTCAGAGTAAAGAGCTCCTTCTAGGTATCTAGTCTAAATCTCTTCTACTTTAAAAACATTTCCCATTTTCCTATCATTACATTCCTGGACAAAGAGTTCCTCAACAGCTTTCCTGTAGGCCCTCTTTTAAACACTGGAAGGCCACTGTAAGGTCTCCCCAGAGCCTTCTCTTTTTCAGGTTGAACAACCTCAAATCCCTCAGCCTGTCTTTGCAGGAGAGGTGCTCCAGCCTTCAGATCATCCTCATGGCCCTCCTCTGTACTGACTCTAATAGATCCATGTCCTTATGTTGGGGACACCAGGGCTGAATGCAGTGCTCCAGGTGGGGTCTCAGAGTAAAGAGGTAGAATTAATTCCCTCAACATAGAATGGCCTGGGTTGAAAAGGACTTTAAAGATCATCTAGTTTCAACCCCCCTGCTATGAGCAGGGTTGCCAACCATCAGAGCAGGCTGCCCAGAGCTGCATCCAGACTGGCCTTGAATGCCTCCAGGGATGGGGCATCCACAACCTCTCAGGGCAACCTGTCCCAGTGCCTCACCACCCTCTGAGTGAAAAACGTTCTCCTAATTTCTAACCTAAATCTCCTCTGTCTTAGTATAAAACCATCGCCCCTTGTCCTATCCCTATCAATACATGGAAACAGACATTCCCTGTCCTGTTTATATGCTCCCTTCAAGTACTTAAAGGCCACAATGAGGTCTCCCAAGAGCTTTCTCTTCTCCAAGCAAGACAAACCCAGTTCCCTCAACCTTTCTGCATAGGAGAGATGTTCCAGCCCTCTGATCGTCTTAGTGGCCCTCCTCTGGACCTGTTCCAAGAGCTCCACATCCTTAAGATGTGGATGGTCAACATGATGGTCATGCTTCTTTTGATGCAGCCCAGGATACAGCTGGCTTTCTGAGCTGCAAGCACACATTGTTAACTCATGTTCAGTTTTTCATCCACCAATACCCCCAAGTCCTTCTCCTCATGGCTGCTCTCAACTCACTCATCACCCAGCCTGTATTTGTGCTTGGAAATAGATGGAGAAGCAGCAAAGTTGTGGTCTGTAGGACTGGAGGGGACCTTTCTATCTGAGACCTCACATCAAGCAGTTACTTCACATGCTTACTGCACCATACAAATAGTCACACAAGGATAGCTCTGGTTCATAACAGATCTTTAGTTCATCAGTTCAGAATACCCCTTCCTTGGGGGTTGGGGGGG
>NC_048926.1:60677926-60692268 GCF_011077185.1 Oxyura jamaicensis | reverse complement strand
GAGAGGTGGTGGAGGAAAAAAAAGAGAATAGAAACTGAAATTCAGTCTGATCTTCATATACTCTGTGTACACACAAAGTCTTGAAACAAAAAGGTACTAAAATACAATAAGATACAATAAGCAGGCAGAAACATTCCCAAGTAATAGTCTTTGGAAGGATTAATATAAAGGTTGCCATCATGGTGTATGGAGTGCAGTAGTATAAATGAAACATTAATACATAGAAGTACAACATTTGGTTTTAATAATTCAACTTATAAGTAAGAACAAATGTAAGCCAGAAAGTAATGCATTTTTAATGGGAAAGATACACAGCAGAGATTTTAAATTTATATACCCTTTTTTTTTTTTTTTTTTTTTTTTTTTTTCCCAGTACAATGTGCTCATGTTTATAACTTCAAAAGTCAAAGAAAATAAAATCAGTAATTTTACCATTTTACCAAACAAGTTTTCAAATTTCTCAGTTTACAGTTTATTGTCTTTTTTTTTATTATTATTATTAGTTTTTTTTCTTTTCTGGAGATGAATGATATATAATTCCTCTTTATATGAAAACATTTAGATGTTAATTTCCGATAAAAGGTTTACAATAGATATTTTACATATTGAAATGCAGTATTTGTCACTTATTATTCTTATAATATTCAAGTTGATTGAGTTGTAAGGATTGCTTAAGAGAAGAAACATGGGTGGAACAAATAATTCTTTTTGTACAGTCCTATTTAATTCTAAGGAATGTAAGTGCAACCTCCCTTTCCTGGAGGCTGTGGAAAATGTTTCAGAAAGAAGAACATAGGTGTTTGTATATTTCTTGTGGTCATAGTTCCCCTACTGTCCTCTACTTTCCATTGTGTTATTCCCAATGTTTTTTGTACTTTCTCATCTTCCACTGACAGCTTGAAAATCCTAAAACTCTACTCTGCTCTTAACTCATGATAGGTGTCAGAGCAGGAGCCTGAACTGTCATTTTTTCCATATTTCTCAGAACTTCTATTTTTTTTTTTCTTTTAGACCTCAGAGAAAGTTGTGTAAATAAGTCTTCTTTTTTCCTTTTTTTCCTCTCTCTCTCTTTTTTTTTTTCTTTTATTTTTTTCTCCCAGAACCATCTCTGTGGTAGAAATAACTATATTTTTATTATAATAATACACCTTATTCCAACTCTATCCATCTTTTTTTTTCAGTTGAACTATAAAGTTGACTTTCTAAGTTGTTTGTAGATCTGAAATTATTTGGAAACATAACTATGTGATTTAGATTTCATGTCCTGTTAGGGTATTTCTACCAAACTGAAACTTCAAAAATCTTTTCTCCTTGCTCAGTTTCCTGTACAGAATCACAGAATGCTCAGGGTTGGCAGGAACCTCTAGAGGACATCTGGTGTGTTCTCTCCCCCGACTCGCCCCACCCCCCCCACCCCCCCACCTGTTTAAGAAGGGTCACCTAGAGCAGGTTGCCCAGGAACATGCTCAGTGTGTATTTGATTACCTCCAAAGAGGGTAACTCACAACATCTCTTGGCGACCTATTCCAGTGCTCCATCACGCTCATAATAAGGAAGTGCTTTGAGATGTTCAGAGGGAACCTCCTGTCTTTCATTTTGTGTCCATTGCCTCTGGCACTGGGCACCACTGAAAAGAGCCTGACTCCATCCACTTTGCACTCTCCCTTCAGATATACCTGGCTATTGAATGCATATTGATGAGAACCCCCCTGAGTCTCCTCTTCTCCAGTCTGAACAGTCCCAGCTCTCACAGCCTTTCCTCACAGTAGTGGTGCTCCAGTCCCTTCACCATCTTCATGGTCCTTCCTTAGACAGAATGGCCCTCGTGGACTGGGAGGGTCAGAACTAGACACAGTACTCCAGGTGTGGTTTCACCACTGCTGAGTAGATGGGAAGGATCACCTTCCTTGATCTGCAAGGAGTTCTTTGCTTAATGTCACTAAAGAACACCATTAGCCTTCTTAAGGGCACGTTGCTGGCTGATGTTCAGCTTTGTGGTTACCAGGGTCCTCAGTGGCTTTTCTGAAAAGCTGTTTTCAGCTGGGTGGCCCCAGCATGTCCTAGTGCCTGGAGTTGTTCTTCCCCATGTGCAGGACTTTCCACTTCCCCTTGTTGAACTTCTTGATGTTCTGGTCTGCCCATTTCTCCAACCTGTCCACATCCCACTGGATGGCAGCATGGCCCTCTGGTGTATCAACTACTTTTCCCAGTTTTGTGTCATCTGCCAAGTTGCTGAGGATACACTTTACCCCATTGTCCAGCTCATTAATGAAGATGTTAAATAGGATAGGACCCAGTACTGACTCCTGAGGTACACCACTGGGGGTGGTTACTGGACTCTAAGCTTTATGCAACTGATCACCACCTTATAGGTACAGGTGTTCAATGTGTTTTCCACCCACCACACTGTCTGCCCATCCAGGATATTCATCACCAGCCTGTCTATGAGGATTTTATGGTGCACAGTGTGAAAGGCCTTACTGAATACACAGTAGACAATATCCACTGCTCTCTCACCATCTAACAGTCAGGTCACTTAATTGTAGAAGATTCTCTACTTGGCCAAGAATAACTTCTCCTTGATGAATCCATGCTGACTATCTTGCAATTTGTGTGCCTGGAAATGTTTTCCAGGATTAGCTGCTCTATCACTTTCCCAAGGATCAAGGATCTAGGTGAGGCTAACCAGCGTGTAGTTCCATGGGTCTCCCTTGACTTTTTTTGAAGTTAGGAGTGACATTTGCTTTCCTCCAGTCTTCAGGCACCATGACCTATCAACAGTTTTCCAGAGTAGCCTCACAATAGTATCTGCCAACTCCCTCAGTACTTACAAGTGCATTCTATCAGGACCCATTGATTTATGTATGCCCAGCTTGCTTGAGTATTTCCTGACCTGATCCCTTGTCCGTCTTTCCCCCAGGTCTCTGGGGTCTGCGATTCCTGAAGGCTGGTCTAGCTAGTAAAGACCGAGGCAAAGAAAGCATTCAGTACCTCAGCCATTCCCATGTCCTGCATCTCCTTCAGCAGTAGACCTCCATTTTTTCTTTTGCCACCTATGTTGTGGTGGTTTTACCTTGCTAGGCAGCTGAACTCCACCACACCTCCCTCTCTCCCTCCTCAGAAGAGGAAGGGAAGAAGAAAAGGAAAAAGAAATCATGCACTGAGATGTGGATAATTTAATTAAAGGAAAAATATTTATTAAGGGAAGATCATTATTAAGGGAAAATTAAATAATTTAACTAAAGGAAAAAGGAAGGGGGGGGGGGAGGGGGATAAAACAAACTAACAAACAAAACAACCAAGCAAAGGCCTTGTGGAAGCACAGAGAGAGAGGAAATAAATTACTCTACTTCCCTCCAATGAGAAATGTTTGATCGTGTCCCTGAAGCAGGGCCTCAACACGCATAGCTTTTGTTTGGGAGGACAGATATTTTCATAACGAGAGCCCATCCCTCCTCCTTCCCTTTTTCCACCTTTTATTGCTGAGTGTGACACCATATGGCATGGAATATCCCTTTGGTTGATTTAGGTCAGCTGTCCTGGTTATGTCCCCTCCCCACCTTTTACCCACCCCCAGCCTGCTGGCTCTTGTGGGTTTGGAGGGGTTGCTGTTGTGGTTTGATTATTGCTCAGCAGCAGACACAACACTGGTGTGATACCACTGCTGTTCTAGCTATGAGTGCAGAGCGCAGCACTGTATGGGCTGCTGCAGGGAAAGTTAACATCCCAGACAGACCCAGTACATATGTACATACAGAAGCCCTTCTTGTTGCTTTTATGTCCTTGGTCAGATTCCATTCCATTTCATCTGACCAGCTTGGTCAGATTCCATTCCAGCATCCCAAACCATTTCTTTTGTTCTAAGTCTGAATGTTAGTCTTGTTGAAGTTTTGCCAGTTCATCAGTATGGTTCCATGTATACTGATTGTCTGGAAATCTCATTTTCACAGCTGTCTTATGTGGGCTTTCTTGAACCTTATGAAGAAGTACGAAGTATCTGCTTGGTTTGTTCCTAGGAAACAAACCGAATAAAGAATTCAGTGTATTGCCAAAAACATTCTACCGCAATCTCTGAACACCATGAAAAAAGTAACTCTTTTTGATTTTGTGACATACTTGTCTATGTTTTTCTCACTGGTTTTGACCTAAAAAATAGGTATTTCACTTTGCCAGAGGGACAGAAAATGTTTGAGCTACCCACTTATGCCTCCTGTTAGTTAAATGTGTGATCTCTTTTGTTTAAGAAGGGTGAACTACACAGATCTTCTCCCCACCTGAACAGCATGATCAGGCACTGTCTTCTATTTCATCCTCCAGCACGAACACAAACTTGATTAACAAGATCTGTCCAACTGCATTTCAAGTAAACTTAGTAAGTCAGGCCATTCCAAGAACTTCGGAGAACTTTGAGTCCGGGTTCGGGCTTGTGGCAGGCTCTAGCCCCAGCTGCCCCAAAACCATGCATCCAAGAGCACCTCCAAGACAATGTTAAACATCCAGGGAAATCTGGGCTTGAAAATGGGGAGTTTGATGTCATTGTCTGCCTTCAGGTGGTACTTAATACCAGGCTATCAAGTTGTTCTTTCAGAGATAAGCATACGAAAGTGCTGCCTGTGTTGACAGTCTAATCACACAAAACCATACTTTCCAGGCTTCTCTTTTTGAGTTTCTGAAGTAAATTGAATGAGAAATTCACTGATAAAGCAGGAATTAGAGGGTAAAATTACTCTCTGTTAACAGAGATCTCAGTCTGTTTCCAATTGTTACAAACCTCCATTGGTTCACAGAAAGGATTGTTACAGATTGTATGTTTCTGACAGAAAGAGTATTTATTGTGTTTTTAGGAAATGACTTAAGTTTGATAAAATTTGGCAAAATAAAGTTTATGCAGGTTATATTTACACAGTGAAATACTAATTATCAGAACATACATATATATATTTATATATATAAAAGAATACCATTGCATTTTGATTTTTAACTGACCACAGAAATATTTGAGATAATTTGGATAGGATAAAAAAATAAAGAGCACTTTTACCTGCTTAGATTTTCAAATTGAATGCAGCTAACTGAAAGAATCATTTCTTGATCTTCCTTAAGCTGTTAACTCTGAAGGAACAAGCGAGTGCCTGAGCAACCACTGGCCTGAACACAATCATACAAGAGGCAAAGTGTATATCCTGAGCATTCAAACATTCACTCATGCCTGTGTTCAGATGGACATTCTAGTATTTCACTCCAAATACTGAACATAATAATAAAATAAAAATAAAAAACAAGCAGCCTAGACATTCCTTTCCACTTTTTTTTTTTTTTTTTTTTTGGGGGGGGGGGGGGGGCTAGGGGGGTGCATGGGGGAGGGGCTGAGAGAAGTTTGACTTTCCTAGACCTAATGTTTAAATTCAACATCTTACAAGGGGGGTTAATAATTTCTGGAGGAGGCCTGCATTTTATTACTTGTAAGGATCAGATTTAAAGGGTAATCACTCTATTGCAGTTAAAGAGAACTTAATTACATTTTCACAGATAACTCATGATAAGGTTCTTATGACATTGTTACTTTGTAGTTGGGAAGAAGAGGAAAGAAACCTTTGGTTACTCCATACACATAAATCATAAAATACCTTCCACCGCAGGCCGCTAACCAGCTGAAGAAATTGTGTTCACTCCCACTTGCTATCACAAGAAAACCAGTTATTTGGAAGCACAGTTAAATTTTAAAAATCGTATTGGGCAGGCATTACAAAAGAAAGCATACCATTCCCAAGCTATCATTTGTTAGGAACAGGAACTAAACTAGCCCCTAATGAGTCCAGATTGTGAAATAACTGATTACAGACCTTCCAAAGCAAGTCATGCCGGCATTGCAAAAGAAAGTGTACTGTTTTAACTCCACTGTTTGTTAGGAATGGAAACCAAATGGGTTCTAAAATAACTTGGACTGTAAAATAGTTCAAGTTACCCATGAGGAAGGTATCTTATCAATCTATACAAAAGGTTGTTTTCAACATATCAGAAGTGTATCCGTCGAAAAAGATCTTCATCATATTATTCTCCTCTTTATCATTAATTCTATGTGAATTTGCACGTAATACATTTTCAATTTAGAAAGGAATATATCTCATCTGTGAGCTAAACCTGCATAAATATATTGTACATCCTCATCACTAACTTGCTATTTTGTGGAGTTAATACCCTAATCCTAAGTTGTGTTTAACTAAACAGCTGAGCAGGATGTTATCACACTTGGCATATATGATGGATATATACTTAGTGTACAAGGTAATGGCTCAGATGCATGAAACTTTGATGCAGAGTGGCTGGTGGAGAGCTCAGAAGACAGAACCAGAGGTAAGGACAAAATGGTGCTGTCCCTTAATAGCAGTCAAGAGAAAGAGCTGGCTGAAACTCTCCCTAAGCAGCTGGCAGAAGCTTCATGATAGCAGACCTTGGTCCTCATGGGAAACTTGAATCACCATAATGTCTTCTGGAACACATTTATATAGACAATGTCCAGTGCATACATATGCAACACCAGCTTCATTCCTATGGATGTTAAATGGCTGTATCCAATGCTGTTTGCAGTAATACTACGTGAGCAGTATTTTACCTGTTAGCTTCTAGCTAACTTGGGTGGCTACAGCCTGCTAACCCACATATTATACTTTCAGTCATAGTCACTGTGTGTTTTGTGTCAATTTTGTTGTTTACTTCTGAGAATGAGAAGCCAAGTCCCTAAGAGTAATTCTTTGAAGTTGACTGTATCTCTAGACACAGCCGAGGAGGTAGCTATGGCACTGGTTTAAAAGGAAATCATACTGCAGCTCCTGAAGTGGCTGCAGAAGGCATCAGGATTTCTGAGCTGGCTTGAAACTCCCTGGCTACTCATAGCAGCATCATGACAGTTCTTGCAACTAAGGTATGGACTAACAGTTTGTTTAAACACCTACTGTGAAACTAGTGTTATCAAAGCTACATACAATCAAGACATAAACGAGATAGGTCATGCTTATACATATTTCATTCACTGAATTACTTTTGGTGAGCCTGTTTAGATCACTCTATGAAAATGAAAATTCAGAGGTTTGCCCTTTGACAGAAGTATCCGTTTCCAGCCTCCTAATTAAGTATAAAATAAGATTTATCTGAGTAACAAGGTAAAACAATCAGAGTTTAAAAAACAAACAAACAAAACAACAACAAAACAAAACAAAATCCACTTTACATTATTTAACCACGGGTAATGTAACCTCTGTGTAACATTTTTAGCCCACAAACAGAAATGTCATAAAAGCTACATCCACGCACTCTTAGATTTCTTCACCCTACCCTAAACTCCTTATTTTGGAATGTAGTAGCGGATGAGCACAAGAAGGAGAGAAGGTAGCATAGCCCATGGAGTTTCTGAGTCTGTCATTATTGACTATATGTTAAGAAAATACAAGCAAGAAAGAGGAAACCACAAACTGACTAGCACAGATCTTCACTGGTTCGTGCATCTCCCCAGGGCAACAACACCTCACCTGTTGGGAACCTCGTCTTCCACAGGGGGATGAGAATGCTTCTGGAAACAGGAAAAACCCTGACCTTGAGCTGTGGATGTATTTAATGAAGTATTAACATGAACTTTCAGTAAGTAAGTTCCTGATTAAACTAACATGGTATTCAGCATAAAAAAAAAAAAAAAAAAAAAAAAAAAAAGGCAAAAAAAAAGCTGAAGGTTATTATGTAGTGGGCTTGTGATATTCTCCCTCTGTAAATATTTGTCCAGTTCAGAGAGTGACAGAGTGATTTTCAGGGAAGTCCCCTGGGACTGCTGTACCCTTCTGAGAAAGACTTTTACCCCATTGCTGAATCAGGGTACAGAATAAAATATTTACCTAGAGAAAGGGCAGTTAGCTTTTGTCAAAAACAAGCAAACAAACAAAAAATTAATGTAGGAGCTAGGATAGAAACCATCTTGAGCACAAAAGTAAAAGGCAGGCAAGGACAGCAGTTCTGGTCATCTTCCCTCCTTTGACACTACTAGTTAGAGCCACAGCTCTACCTTAGTCTCTCTGGAACCAATTTACAGATACAACTCTGCCTTAGTCTCTCTGGAATCAGTACTTAATCATAACTAGGGGCAAATACACAGGAATAAGGTGTTTCTGTTGTTGCTGTTGTTTGTTTGTTTTTGGATAAAATTATAATGGCCGAGATTCCATATGGATTACAACTGTCAGGGATTACTACAGGCAAAGGGAACAGTTCCTACAAACCTACTCACATTTAGTGAAGGAGGGAATAGAACTGGCCTAGTACTTAAAAGGGGAACATAAATAACAGTGAAACCTTATTATTCATAAAAAATATGTAGACCTAGAAAAATTGTCAAGAAGTGGCATTTAAAATCCTTCCTCAAGGTATTATCAACCATATTTACAGTATTCTTGACAGAGGGACTGTTAGTGTGCTCATTTACATCAAGCTATGAAAATAACATGACTTGTTCATGATTAAGACGAGCTTCTGTAGTGCTAACATTTAAACAGCTTTTCTAATGTCTGTACTACCCCACCCATGGCACAGTTTAAGACCATTAGTCCTTATCTTTTATACCTGGAAAAAAAAAAAAAAAACACAAACAAACAAACAAACAAAGAAACAAAAGAACATTGTAGTCTTTTGCTCATTGCAGATGTTTTTTTTATACTCTTAAGGGATGTTATTTCCCTTCAGGGTTTTTGTATTTGGAGTGAACAACTAAAAGGTTTAAAGATCCTTTTTTCCCGCTAAACTTCTGACAAATCTTGGTCAATATTTTTCTGCAACAGAAATTAGACTCAGCATTGCAGATGAGAGATGATCAGTTTCATGTGACTTCCTAGATGACATTTGAGTTTACAAATCATATTATGCTGTTTGCTTTTAATACATATATATATATTTTGTCTAGTCTCACATTGGTGAATCATGCTCATTTTTTTTTTTTTTTTAGTATTTGTTTGTTTGTTTTGGTCCTGAAAAAAGTTAAGCTGTGGCTAGATGTTTAATGTAATTAAAATGAAGTAAAGATAATATCAGAAACCACAAAAAGAAAGGTAATTTGCAGCCTCATTAAAAATTAGTATTATATTTACTATTTGCCTCCCCCCAACTGTCAAGGGTGTTAAGGGAGTGTTGTTTCAATTCATTAGAAAAATAAATATATTTTTTGGTTTTCACAAATGATTCATGTTTCCCCTTTCAGATTATTTTTCTTTCCTCTATCTCTTTCTTAAAATAAATAAATAAATAAATAAAAATAAATCTCAAAATATGTGTTTTAAATTGACATTTTCATCTTCAAACTCAAAACAATTTCATCATTAAAATGGAATTATAGCAAGATTTGATACTGAAGGAAAATGCCTCCAGAAGTGGAAAGTACAAAAGACTTTGAGGAATAAAAGTTCTAAGTTGAAGGATAATGGTTAATATAACAAGACCCAAACAGTAGAGTGTAGGAAGCAGAATTTTCAAGAGGAATTCTCTGTGAACATAACACTATATGGCACTGGCACTCCTCTTGTGGCATATGATTATACACTTTGAATTTATGGTATGTACTTTTCTTAGAGAATGTGCTGAATTCATATGGCCATATATGAATTTTGAGCTTACTCTCATGGCTCTTAAAGACATACTGTATTGAAGGACACTTTTGCATATGCCTGCTGTTGTTTTGAAGGCTTATTTTGTGTAGCAGCAAAACCCATAATTTCAGGAAGGCACTACAGCAGTTGCATGCTCTTCTCAGGACTTTGTCAGCCCTGTTTTGTCCTTCCTAGTGGAAAAATCATGGGATTTCTTGTAATTTGAAGAGAGAGGATGGCCTGGTCCTGCCTTAGCAGGGTCACCTACCTGTCAAGTTGAAGAAACTGGGCAGAGAAAATTCCCTCTTGGAATAGGAAGCAATGGGAAGAGATCCAGTAAAGTTGTGGAGATAGATGAGAACACTAGAAATCATCCATTTACTTCCACTGCTAAACTCTTAGCAAGAGTCTTACTAAAAACCTTCAGCATTTGGCAGATGGTGGGAAAGGGCCCCAAGCCCAAACATGAATTCTCAGGGTCCCTTTTGCCCAGCAAGTGCCTGAAGCAGACCCAGTAGAAGACAAAAGAAAAATGAAAGTCCATCATGAAACATTTATTCTGTTATGCTGCCTCAAATACTATGGAAAAAAGTATTAGAAGCAGGTCAAGAAGCAAATGAATGCTGCCTAGGCTTATTAATCCAGTTTCTGACTATCTTTGGTTCAGGGACTTTCTCAGCTGGAGGCTACCATCAGGCAGGAGGAATATTCAATTGCTCTCAGTGGACCAACCCTATGTCCCACCTGATTTCATTCCTACTTTTTTTTTTTTTTTTTTTTTTTTTTTTTTTCCCATGATTTCCAAGCAATTTGTACCACAGCATTGTGTAATACATCTATGTTAAAAATCCCACTTCCATTGCCTGTTTTAAATGATAGTGTCATATCACTTTTGTTGTAACAAATAATGTCTATTCATTCACCAGTAAACTTTTCCATGTCTATCCAGATTTTGTGAATCACCCATTACAGGCCTCTGTGGTTTTCTCTATCTGGCAGAAAAGCCTCAATTATTTATTCTCTTGTCACGGAGAATGAATCCTCTGCCTTCTCCCCTTCTCCCCATCTTTCCCCATCCTTTTTTTTTTTTTTTTTTAAACAAGGGAACCAGAACTGGATTGGTATTCACAATGTATTTATATTATTGTGAATTCATACAGTTGAAGAATCATATTATCTTTGTAATTTCAGTTCTTTTCCAACCCAGGTTACTGTAGCAATGATATTGTGGCAAATAATGTTGAGGTAAAGCTTCTAGTTAAAACCAGGTGATGTGTTAAAATATATTATCTTTATCCGCAAGCCTTGCCTCCTCAATGGCTTCCAGTTTTTTATATGTATTTTAAATTCTTCTGGATATTGATATAAAATGGCCCAACATTCAGGACTTGAACATTAATACCTAATCCAGAAAACACAACTGCGCATGCGTAGGTAGGGCAGTTTTTTTCTCATATGTGCAAACCTTAGTCAAGCATAAAGCTTGTTTCCAGAAGTTGTTCCTACAAATGACTATTATTATTATACCATCTGCAAAGGTTGTCATTGCACCATTCATCCCATTCTTCGAGATCACATCTGACTGGATCAATATGAGAACTTACTAAAAGCATTTTTCATTATGAAACCTTTTAATTTATTCCAGGCATTTATTTGCAACTTTTAACTGTTTGTTAACCAACCTTACTCAGCACGACGACTTAGTTTCTTTAAGAGATTTTCACAGGAGACCTTCTCAAAAGACTTTGGTAAATCTAACTGTGCTAGATGAGCTTTCTTGTGTTATATATATCCTTGATTCCAATTAATGCAGTACTATGGAAGGCATGTGTCCTCCTTAAAAAAACAAGGTTTCTTTTTTGAAAGTATAACTATTGAATTTTCAGGCCCACTCTTGGAGCCCCATTAAAAATCTGGTGTCATGGTGTTCACTATCCAATCTTTCAGTGCCAGGGTTTATTTAGGCACTATTATATGCTGCCACTGCTTTGCTGGCTATTTCATATCGAGGTCTCTTGGGTGAATACCAACTGGACCTAGTTTGGAACAGCTGGACAGTTTGTTGTCATTCAATTTCTCTTTCAAAACAGTTTCTGAGAAAAATGGAAATTTATTTTGAGCCAACTCTTTAGACTTCCCTCTGCCAAATATGGCTCTGGTATATGTATCTGCATTAGGCAACAATGCAATACTTAACAGCTATGATTTTTTTTTTTTTCCTAAATTACCTTTACATATTGTTTTTTCTCCACAGATTCCCTACCATGTTTTCAGCTTCCAGAATAAATGCAAATGCATTTGGTATTCTATTTTCAAGTCTTCATGTATTTGTTCTGCTCCTCATCTGCCTTACAGTCTTTTTATGTCTAATCTGTCAAGAGTTCACTGCTGACTTTGCCTCCCAGTTGGACTTGATTCCTGTGTTAAAATATTCTTTGCATTACAACTGATAACTATAATCTGGATGTTGAACACAGCATTATTTTTGTGTGTTTGTGTGTGTGTGTACATGGTGTCTTTATAAATCTTCTTAATCTACTATAAGCATTTATTTGATTTGGTAAATAACATGAGAGGTTGGACTTGGTGCTTAGGGACATGGTTTAGTGGGTGACATTGGTAATAGGGTGATGGCTGGACCAGATGATCTTGGAGGTCTTTTCCAGCCTTAATGATTCTATGATTTTATGTATCCAAAACACTCAAGAGAATTTTATATTTTGACCTGTTAATTCCAATTTCCCTCTAACAAGTTTACTTCTGACTTTTTTTTTTTTTTTTTTTTAATGTTAATCAAAGCATCCATCCCCATCTCATTTAAATAAAATTAGTTCAGTAGATTTTTCCCTTCTGTAAGGATATGGCAATTGGGCAATTTATGATAAATCCTGTGGCATATAAAACAGATATTGAGCCAGGTCTTTGGGATTTTTTTTTTATAGTTAATCAAGATTTATTCCTCTTGTGAATTTTCTGAAAAATTGCTCCAAGAAGTTACAATTCATTGTGTCTAAAATTTCAGTCCCTCAGTCATAATCCAATGTGTTATTTCTTTTCTTTATAAAGTAGCATAGGGAAAAATGGGGCATCCCATTGCTGTAATATTTTCTTAATAATGTTATAAATCATAAGAAGGAAATCAATCGGTATGTGGCCTATTACTACTCAGACTTTACTTCACCCGCCCCCCCCATCCGCCCCCCGTCCCTCGCTACCTTATAGGTTAGTTCTCAGTGAATCACCATATGTAGCTGTGGGTACTACAAGGATTATGGACCCTACAAGGATCTCTGAAATGGGGACCCTCCTCTAAGGGTCCCAGGTTAAGGACGTCACCAGAAGACTTCCCCACTTGGTTCAACCCTCAGACCCATTGATAAGGGATGAGAAGAAGTGGCAGTGTGTAACCTGAGAACAATCAAAAGGGACTTCAAGGAATTGGGATGGATTATCAGGAACTCAGGAGTGCAAGTCATCTTCTCCATTCTTCCCAGTACTGACAGTGTAAGGAACAGAAGGGTAGTGTCCATTAGCATGTGGCTCCATGGTTGGTGTCATCACCAAAATTTCAGATTCTTAGGCAACAGGAAGTTTTACATGGCACCAGGCTTGCTGGCATCAGATAGGATTTATCTCTCCCAAAGGTGGGAGAGGGTCCTTGAGTGGGCAGGGCTCATTGATAGGACTTTACACTAGTTTTGATGGGGGAGGAGAGTATCATGAGGGATGCTGGCGATAAGGTATGGGATGACATGCCATCCCACTCATGCCAGCTGAACTCCACAGCCAGAACAGGATGTCCAGAGCCTAGAGGGAGAACAGAGCTAAACAGGAGAGCTACTGTAGGACCACATGGGTGAGTTAGAGTTGCCCCATCTAGAAAGGCAGGTGCATTGGGAGCCCAACTCAAATGGCTCTATGTAAATGCATGCAGCATGGGGAAGAAACATGCAGCATGGGGAACTGGAGGTGTGCATGCAGTTGCAGGGTTATGATCTCATCGCAATTACTGAGACATGGTGGGACAGCTCTTATGACTGAAATGTGGCCATGGATGGCTTTGTGCTCTTTAGGAAGGCCAGGCCAGGAAGGTGGAAGGTGAGGTGGTGAAGTTGCTCTTTATGTGAGTGAGCAACTGGAATCTATGCAGCTCACCATAGGGGAGGGGACGAAGTGTGAGTCGAGATCCGATGGGTCTCTTATTAAAGAACAGGCCAACAGGGGAGACATTGTGGTGGGTGTTTACTACTGGCCATTGGATCAGGAATAGAAAGTGGATGAGGCCTTCTACAGGCTAATAGCTAATATTCAAGCACTACTTTCTCCAAGATCAGGATTGGTGTATCCCTATGAGAAAGAAGTTGAGCAAGGGAGGGGCAGGAGACCTGTGTGGATGGGCAAGGAGCCCCTTGGAAAACGTAAACAGAAGAAGAAAGCATAGATGATGTAGAAGAAAGGACAGCCCACTTGGGTGGAATATAGGAATATTGTCAGAGAATGCAGGGATGCAACGAGGAAGGCCAAAGTTTGATTAGAATTAAATTTAGCAAGAAACATCAAGGTTAATAAGACGGGCTTCTTAAAATACATCAGCAGCAAAAGCAAGATTAAGGACAATGTGGGTGCGCTGCTAAACGAGGTGGGTGCCTTGGTGATGGCAGATACAGAGAAGGAAGAGTTACTGAAAGCCTTCTTTGCTTCAGTCTTCGCTGCTAAGGATTC
>NC_048926.1:60651596-60677826 GCF_011077185.1 Oxyura jamaicensis | reverse complement strand
TACTGAGCCCAGAAACAAGAGAGAAAACCTGGAGAGAGGAAGACTTTTTCCTGGATGAAGAGGATTGGCTTAGAGGTTATTTAGGCAAGCTAGACAAATCTATGGGCCCCAATGGGATGCTCCTAAGGGTGCTGAGGGAACTGGCGTGTGTTATTTCTAAGCCACTCTCTATCACCTTTGAAAGGTCTTGGAGAAGAAGAGAGGTTCCTGAGGACTGGAAAGCCAACATTACTCCAATCTTCAAGAAAGGCAAGAAGGAAGACCCAGGAAATTACATGCCAGTCAGCCTGACCTCCATCCCTGGAAAGGTGATGAAGCAACTCATCCTTGAGGCCATCTCTAAGCACGTGGAGGAAAAGAAGGTGATCAGGAGCAGTCAGCATGGATACATCAAGGGGCAGTCATGTTTAATCAACCCTATAGCCTTCTACGATGAGATGAGTAGCTGGATGAATGAGGGGAGAGCAGTGTACATTTTCTTCTGAACATTCAACCTGCAGATCTCTCCTAATCTTTTTTTCTAGAAGTTCATAAATTGCTGTTTTTAAACTTGGCTTGAATAGAAGAATGCAATGTCACTTTTTGAGCAGTAGTCAAACAAGACTCCAAATTTCTAGAAAGGAGAAAATGAGACAGCCCTGTTTCTGAGTCAACCATCAATATTGTTGTTATGAGATATATTGCCTTTATGGAAAATCAAGAGCGAAATTATATAAAACATATAAATGGATATTGCAACTTTCATATCAGAGTCAGTAACTACAGAAAACCTGATGTAATGTAAGTCCTGCAGTCTGGAAAATGGGAAGTCAGATACTACTTCTTTCTGGACAGAAGCAGGAGGAACCAACATATTCTGTCTACAAGCTTTTTTTGGGTAGGACAGATATCCTGTCTATCCTTTCCTGCTCTGGGTGAGATTGGACAATGTTTCATTTCAATTATATCAAAAGAGCTAGTCAGAACTACTAACATAAAATTAAAGCTTCGTATTTTTAATTAATGATTCTGCAGTAGAATGTCTGAAAGTGGCTACTTAATGAAATACAGAAGCTATTGTAGGTGCTTGTGTTTTATGCTGTACCAAGCAGGGCAGGACTCACCAGAGCCCTGTACTCAGCTCTGGTGAGGCCACACCTCAAGTACTGCGTTCAGTTTTGGGACCCTTGCTACAAGAAGGACATAGAGGTGCTTGAGCGAGTCCAGAGAAGGGCTACGAAGCTGGTGAAGGGTCTGGAGAACAAGTCTTATGAGGAGCGGCTGACGGAGCTGGGACTGTTTAGCTTGGAGAAGAGGAGGCTCAGGGGTGACCCTATTGCACTCTACAGGTACCTGAAAGGAGGCTGTAGCGAGGTGGGGGTTGGTCTGTTCTCCCACGTGCCTGGTGACAGGATGAGGGGGAATGGGCTAAAGTTGCGCCAGGGGAGGTTTAGGTTGGATATTAGGAAGAACGTCTTTACTGAACGGGTTGTTAGTCACTGGAATAAGCTGCCCAGGGAAGTGGTTGAGTCACCATCCCTGGAGGTCTTTCAAAGACGTTTAGATGTAGAGCTTAGGGATATGGTTTAGTGGAAGATTTGTTAGTGTTAGGTCAGAGGTTGGACTCGGTGATCTTGGAGGTCTCTTCCAACCTAGACTATTCTGTGATTCTGTGATTAATACTCTAAGAGAGTGGAACTTCTGCAACTTCTCCAGAAAATCTGCAGAAATGTGTGGGAAGAAATGGGAAATTGTTCTACATCTGGCAGAAACAAGCAGATTACATAAGAAATCCAATGCCAGCCCTAATGTTACACCAAAAAAAAAAAAAAAAAAAAAAAAATCACCTAAAGACATTTATTCCAAGAGGATTTATAGTGAACTGATTCAAGAAATTAATTTGGACTCAAAAAATGAAAAACAGTATTTTGAATTAGGATCAGTTCTATGATTTTTGACCTATCTCATTGTGCTGTTGAAGAGCCGAAAGGGTACAATGAAGTAAGAATTAGTGTCTTCAGGACAGCTTAAGAAATTTCATGAAACTTATTAAGTGGGCAACTGGGACATAACTCCATCACAACAAACAAATTCATGAAATAAAATACTGGAAGTAGAAATTGGTAAGAAAGGGTACGAGATGAACAAACTATAAGCAATGAAAATCCATTATCATTGCTGGTATACATATGTAAGTTTTTAATTATTTGAACAGTGCTTATCATAGTAAAAAAGATAATTCAGTACAATTCGACATCTCATCAAATGAGGAAAAAATACAGTTAAGGTAAGTACCAGTCAGCATCTATGTTCAATGCAGAGCTACATGGCACCAACATTGTGTCTCAGGAAGGCTCTTCGGGAATGTAATAAAACTAAATAATTTCTCACTAGGTAAGTCAAATCCTAGACAAATTTTTAAAAGTATTTCAAATTAATTTGAACTCAATTTCTGTTATGATAAATGTGATGATCCAAAACAGAAGTGCTATTGGAACAGGTTACCCAGGGAGGTGGTGGAGTCCACTGTCCCTGGAGGTGTTTAAGGAAAGGTTGGATGTGGTACTTAGTGACATAGTTTAGTGGGTAATATTGGTGGTAGGGGAATGGTTGGACCTCTAGGATCATCTAGTCCAACCTTTAACCTAGTACTAAAGTCTACCACAATACCATGTTAGTAAGCTGTAAATCTACAAGTTTCTGGAAGACCCTCAGGGATGGTAACTCATCTGCTTCCCTTGGCAGCCTATTCCAACACTGCACAACTCTTTCAGTAAATAAATTTCCACTAATATACAACCTAAACCTCCCCTGGTGCAACTGAGGTAATTTGCCCTCATCTTATCACTTGATGCTTGGGAGAAGAGCCTGAAGCCCACCTCACTATCCTTTAAGATAATAGTACAGCTTAATAAGGTCTTCTCTGAGCCTCCTTTTCTCTAGGCTAAACAACTCCAGCTCCCTCAGCTGCTCCTCATAAGACCTGTTTTCTAGACCCCTCACTGGTTTTGTTGTCCTTCTCTGGACACTGTCCAGCACCTTGATGGCCTTCTTGTAGCGAGGGGCCCAAAACTGAACACAGTACTCGAGGTGTGGCCTCATCAAGCTGAGTACAGGGGGAAAATCACTTCCCTAGTCCTGCTGGTCACACTGCTTCTGATACAAGCCAGGATGCTGTTGGCCTTCATAGACACCTGAGCACACTGCTGGCTCATATTCAGCCAGCTATTGAACAACAAACCCAGATCCCTTTCTGCTGGGCAGCCTTCCAGCCACTATTCCTCCAGCCTGTAGTGCTGCATGGGGTTCTTGTGCTCCAAGTGCAGGACCCAGCACTTGGCCTTCTTGAACCTCACACAGTTGGTCTTGGCCCATAGGTCCACATTATACAGATCCCCCTGCACACCCCTCCTACTCTCAAGCAGATAAAAACTCCTGCCCAACTTGGTGTCACCTGCAAACTTATTTGATCCTGTTGTCCAGGTCATTGACAAAGACGTTGAAGAGAAACAGCCCCAGTATTGAGCCCTGTGGGACACCACTAGTGACCGGCCTTGAACTGGATTTAACTCCATTCACTCCCAACTCTTCGGGTCCAGCCACTCAGCCAGTTTTGAACCCAATATTGTGTACACATATTCAGGCCTTGAGCAGCCAGCTTCTTCAGAAGAATGCTGTGGGAAATGGTGTAGAGTATTCCTGAAGTCTAGGTAGATCACACCCACAACCTTTCCCTTGTCCACTGAGCATGTCAAGTTTCATAGAAGGAGACCAGATTAATCAAACAGGACCTTACTTTGATAAACGCATGCTGACTGGGCCTGATTACCTGGTTGTCCTGTAACTGCTGCATGATGGCACTCAAGATAACCTGCTCCATAAGCTTCCCCAGAACTGAGATCAGACTGACAGGCCTGTAATTCCCCTGATCCTCTTTCCACCCTTTCTTGTAGATGGGTGTTACATTTGCCAGTCAACTGGGACCTCCCCTGATAGTCATGACTGCTGATAAATGATGGAAAGCAGCTTAGTGAGCACTTCTGTCAGTTCCCTCAGTGTCCTTAAGTGGATTCTGTCTGGCCCCATGGAGTTGCATACATCTAAGTGGAGTAGCAGGTCTTTTCCTCATAGATTATCAGGGCTTCATTCCGCTCCCTGTCCCTATCTACCAGATCAGGGGGCTGGGTACCTGGAGAACGACTGGTCTTGTTGCTAAAGACTGAGCCAAGGAAGGCATTAAGTACCTCAGCCTTTACCTCATCTGTTGTCAGTATGTTTTCCTCCATATCAAAAAAAAAAAATAAAAAAAAAATGTCTTTAACAGCAATAGCCAGACAGAGCTTTGTCCCTGCACAGCTTCACGACATCTTTGTGGTACTCCTGAGTGGCCTGTGCCTTCTTCCAAAGGTCATAAACCCTCTTTTTCTTCCTGAGCTCTAGCCACAGCTCTCTGTTTAGCCAGGCCAGTCTTCTTCAACACTGGCTCATCTTTGGGCACATGGGGATGGTCTTCTCCTGTGCCTTTAGGATTCCTTTTTTGAAGAGTGTCCAGCCTTTCTGGACTCCTTTGCCCTTCAGGACTGCCTCTCAAGGGACTCCACAGCAACTCTCTGCTGGGCATTAGGCAACTGGCAGCTTGTGACCTAGAGGGCAAATAACTACCTTTGAATTTCAAGTCAGGGAAAAAGCCAGAAGTTTCTCAACAGTTTCTCAACAAGTTATTCTGAGCCACATTTCCAGCAGGAGCTCCTGACTGATAGCTACCATTTTGGTCTGGCAATTGAGAAGTGCTTCTTAACACCAAGTTAACACAAGTGGGGCACAGATATTCTGAGTGCATAGAATGCATCCAGGAAAGAGGAAGGATTCAATCTATCTTTTAGTTTCATAGTTTTGGGGCATCAGGAATACAGGCTACAGCAATGGAAAGATAACTATTTGACCAGAACCAAAGAGCAACATTACAACCGAAGCAAAACTTCAGAGCAACCAAATGCAAAAGAAGGGCCAGCACATTCTGAGTTATAGTCAAAAGAAACAAGATGCATATTTTGCTCAAAATGTGTCTGAATATAAGAAAATATTTAACACATTGTGTTAACTTTTGCCCTTTGATGAGTCAAATTTGTGGCATTTTTGCCACACTGATGAGTCACTGTTTCACCGTAAGGTCTAAATGTGAGAACATAGCTGTGTGATATATTTTCTTTTCTCCTAGATCATGAGTCAGTCAGAGGGGAGATAGACCACACAGTTACATTGGTGGTGAAAAATGCAACAAGCACAAGGAGCAAACATATCCATGCCTCTCTGAAATGAAAATGTCAGCAAATGTCATCAATGTGCATGAACCTTCCTGCAGGACCCCCCAGGTCCTGGAGAAAGAGCCACAACACTGGTCTCACAATTTGACTTGTGATCTCTTGCCTCAGAACACTTAAGGTTTCCCTGTTAAATGACAACACTTTTTTCTTCACTGAACAAACCTTCTCAGTTCTTGACTGTGTTTTCTTAGAACATAAAGAAGCAAAGATTTTATGATTTTTTGTCTCTTGAATGAACTGCCGCAACAAATTCTGCCCAACATTAACCCCCCAAATCTGAGAACACTAATATAAGAGTCAATAACAAATGTAATTATCCATGTAGTATATGATGTGAGGCTTAGAAGACTAAATAAGTGAACAAGCTGGGGCCAGCTGTATTAGTCTGGAACAGATGAAGAAAGTTTTGTCTAATTAAATTTGTCAGAAAGAAAATAAAACATAAGCATGTTAGCATTCGCATAAATATTCCTCTAATGGAAAACAACTTAGTTGATACAAAATTGACAGTCACTAGGCAAATGCTAAGAACTTAAGGCATTGTTCATGTGACAAAAGTACCATGAAAAGTAAATAAATAAAGAAAATGTATTAATAACTGAGTGACCGTTAGGAAAAACAAAACCAGGAACAAACAAAACAAAACAAAAAGAACAACACATAAAAAAAAAAAAAAAAGGAAGAAGAAAAGATCTAAAAGTAGGTAATCATAAGTAATGAAACAAGGTCTTGGCGATTTTTCTAGATGATGTTTTGACTAGATTTGTCCGCTATTACACTAGGCATTACAAGGCTGTGTAGGGCACTGGACACAGTCTAACCATGGCGTTGTATTATTTTCCCATGGGGTAGTTTCCATGAATAAGCAGCAGCTCATGCAGGATTTCTGGTTTACAGGAAAAGGGTCTTTGCAATTTTCTATATGCATCATATTTGCACACTAAGTTTTGAATGTCCTGACTCATATTTGTCTAGTATATGATATTCTTTGTGTTCAGAAACTTGTCTCTTTTCCATAATGGGGACTCTTAAGGGAATACTTTTTCTCAGTTAATCCAGCTAATCTGATTTGCTGATACTAGGCAAACTCGCATGCTTGCATATTAAGTATCTTGGATACAATTCTCACGGACAGTCTTATCCTTTCAGAATGATGAATATTCCCAAGATTAATTATTTTTGGTGCTTTTTAGATATCATCAAGACTCTTCTCAGTGGCATGCACTGACAGGACAAGAAGCAATGGACACAAATGAAAACACAAAATATTCCAAGTGAACACACAAAACCATTTTTTTTTTTTCATTCTGAGTGTGGTCTAACACTGTCATAGTTTTCGCAGAGAGTTTGCAGAGCTTCCATTCATGGAGATATTCAAAACCCAACTAGATATGGTCATGGGTCTAGGAGACACTTCTTGAGCAGGGTGCTTGAACTGTATGATCTTGTGAAATTTCTTCCAGATTATTTTGTAAACCTGTGCGATTTCATCTGATACCTTGCTATCAGGCTGTAACATGAATATTTACCTGCATATCCTTAGTATTTCGGTAAGAGCAAGCAGCTTCTGGAGATGTATTTTGACACAATGCTGGAAAAGCCATGCCTGCATAGCTTATTTTGGTGGTAATTTCCTTTGGGTTATTTTCCTCCACATCTGTGATGTTTAGAAGAAATATTTTCAGATAGTTTAAGTCCAAGATAATTTAAATTCAGATAATTTAAACTTCTTAGTCATCAATAGTTCTGTGTTGCTCTTCTTTCCTATGGGCTAGCTATGTTGTGATATCAGTAAGGAAGTGGCCATGTAATGTACTGATATCAGTTGTAATTTCAGTGATTTTGTCCAGTTTCAGGCCTAGGCCTGTCCTTCTAGCATGGAGCAGAAGGTTCTGATTATCCCTTCTCAGAGGTTCTGCTTTTGGAGCAACTCAGTCATTGGTTTAATTTGGGCATACTTACCTCTTGAGAACGAACAAGAGGCAAATGTCTCCCTTCCTATTAGTTAAAGTCTCATAAGATTTTGTTAGTATTTATTTACCAGCTCCCAGAGATTTTGTATTTATTCTTTTCACTGAAGGGCATAACCTGTTGCTGTTTAGGGTTGTGAAAATGGATGTTTCCTGCCCTGCTCTTAAAATTTTTATTTTCTATGTTCATCACCCAGCAGGTACTGACTCATTGCTGAGCATCTTTTGATACATGAGAGTTCACAAGAGAGTGCATACTTTGGTCTTTATGCCCTCTCTCACCAGAGCTGAGTAGAGGGAAAGGATCACTCACTTCCCTCAACGTGCTGGCAGTACTTTGCCTAATGCCACCAAGAACACCATTAAAATTCTCAGCAGCAAGGGTACATTGCTGGCTGATGTTCAACTTGGTGTTTACCAGGGTCTCCAGTGCATTTTCTGCAGATCTGCTTTCCAGCTGGGTGGATGTTTCAAATGCTTCTACAAATGCTATGAAAATGATATGAAAATCATCACATTACACAGTTTCTTGACTTCTACTGATACTTTCTTTTCCTGTCTCCATATTTTCTAAATGTTATGGTTTTTGTTTGTTTATTTTTATTAGACTTAATAAATGGATAGTATTATTTTGGATTCATTCAATTTACCATTTAGTCTACCCTAAGAGATTTTTTTTTGATTTTGCATAGGAGTATAATGCAAGCTTTTTGGACTAAGTCTGGCTGAATGCTGGCAAAGGTGGCCCACAAAACCTCCAGCCTTGCACATTTTCAAAACTCCCTTGGGCGTAACCCTGAGCAACCTGGTCTAACTTACAAGCTGGTTGGACTACATGGCCTCCAGAGGTCTTTTTTAGCTTAATCCTTCTCTGAGTCTGTTCTCCATAGTCATGAACACTGCTCCAATAGCAAAAATACAAGTCTTGAAATTCCACTATCTAGTTCTTTAATTAAAACAAACAAACAAAAAAAATAAAAACACAGCAAATATTGTGGAAATAGGAAAAAAATCCAGGTGTTATCCATAGTGTTTGTTCTTTGTAAATAGAGACTACAACTATGTGTGTAATCTTATTTTATCAGATAAAAACAAGACAATAAATACCTTTCTTAAATGCTTGTATTTTCCCGTGTTTGTTTTGCCCAGCAAATACCAGAACACGTAACAAAACTGTTAGTTTTGACTCACTTGTCCATTCCAGTAGAAAAGAACCTGTAATATACAAAGTAGTATATGAATCACTCTGTTTAGATTCAGGTATTGCCTACTCTTCTTCATATCTGTTGCAGAAGTTTCTCAGAAGCTATCCTTGGCTCAGTTTTTATGTTTCAATGTCCTTAAGGAGCATGAAGAGTCATAAAAACTAAGCTTGCCATTAATTTATCTTGCAGTAAGTCACAAATACAAACTGTGTATAAGACATGTAATTATAATGCTTTGGATTAACTTGTAAGGTTTGCAAACTTTAAACAGCATTTTTGAGCCAATAATTTCAGCATAAATATTTTAACAAACTTTTGTGTAGAGGTGATCCTGGAAGTCTGGACTGCTTAAAGCCAGAACTAAAGATAGTAACAATTCAATTTTTCTTCATTGAAGCTTAGGAGTGGACTGACATTGAAACAAGCTCAGATCCAGCACAGATCTAAGACAGAAAATAGGACACAAAAAGAATTTAGAGACATGAAGTCAAGATAGTTAAAAACTGAAAACACATGTAACTTTACCCTTGAGGTACCACTGCTCTGTGAGACCCTCTTTTACTGACAGACCCTCTGCAAGCAACTGGGGTGGTGTTCCTATGCAGGCTCCCCTTTGCAGTCCCAGTCTTAGTTGCACTTGGCAACTGTAGGCTGAACTTGTGCTTAACCCTCATCTCAATCCAGAGACAAGCTGTTCTCCCAGCCAAATCTCCTGCAAAAATGAGACTGATTGTTGTACATATACTCCTCTTAGTACTCATGGAGTCTCAGATCCTCACAGATTGTAGGTGGGGACAACAAGTTGTTAAAGCTGAAAGAAAGATGATGGAAAATAATGTGTTTTCATTGTTTTCATGTAAGATGTTTAATACTTTTATGTAAGCTGTGTCTGGAAAACAAGTACACCACACTTTTTCTCTCCCAAATGAAACCCATGTAAAGCCATGGTCCCTCTTCAATGTCTTTCAGGAGTTCAATAATTCCTTTGTGCAGATGTATGGCTTCATCAAGAAAGACAGAAAACAACCTCTGTCCAAGGATGCCATCCAGATGGACTTTGACATGCTTGTGAGGTGGGCCCTCATGCAAACCTCATGAAGTTCAGCAAGGCCAAGTACTAAGTCCTGTACCTGGGCTGGGGCAATCCCAAACATAAATACAGACTGGGTGATCAGTGAATTGAGAGCAGCCCTGAGGAGAAGGACTTGGGTGTATTGGTGGATGAAAAAAAAAATAAATATGAACTGGCATGTGTGCTTGCAGCCCATAAAGCCAACCGTATCCTTGTCTGCATCAAAAGCAGTGTGGCCAGTGGATCGAGGGATGTGATTGTCCCCCTCTGCTCTGCTCTTGTGGGACCCTACCTGGAGCTCTGTGTTCAGCTCTGGGGCCCCCAGCACATGAAGGACATGTACAAGTTAGAACAAGTCCAGAAGAGGGCCATAAGGATGATCAGAGGGCTGGAGCACCTCTCCTATCAAGACAGGCTTAGAGAGTTGAGGTTGTTCAGCGTGGAGAAGAGAAGGCTCCAAGGATATCTTATAGTGGCCTTCCAGTGCTTAAAGAGAGCCTACATGAAAGCAGTTGAAGGACTCTTCCAGCAAGTGTAGTGGACAAGGGGATATGGTCTTAAACTAAAAGAGGGTAGACCTAGATTAGTTATTATTTAGTAGTTAAAGAAATTCACTCAGAGGGTAGTGAGGCACTGGAACAGGTTGCTCAGAGAAGCTGTGGATGCCCCATTCCTGGAATTCCGGGCAGGATGGGGTATTAGGCAACCTGGTCTAGTGAAAGATGTCCTCACCCATGGTGAAGGGCTTGGACTAGATAATCTTCAAGGTCCCTTCCAACCTAAACCATTCCATGATTCTATGATTCTCAAATGCTCAGGTGAATATTTTCTGGATAGGGACAGCAGAGCAAGTGGTGCATTTGTTTTGCTCTTAAAAAGTGCCTCCAGTTCAGCTCAAAACTGTATTTAAGATGGTGAGCATCCATTTGAGGAGAGGGGGTCCTCTGTCTCAGGAGTCTTGGGAATAGTATTATTAAAAAGTAGTTTGGTTCTCAGCTTTTCCCTAATTTCCCTTGGAGTAGGCAGTTGCTGACTTCTTTTTTTGCTGGCCTTTGGTGTCTGGTCCCATCCTGCTGCACCCAGCAGCTTGAGGTCCACGGCACAGAGAAAGAAGACAGGAAAGAGTTGTGGCAAAGTCTCTTGTCATTTCTGCTCAGTTTCATTGAAGCATAGGATGGCAACCATGTCTGTGAAGGACACTGTTTTTCCCTTTGACAGTTAAGAGAGATATTTCACTATAACATCAGAAAGGGCAGACACTCTCTGAGGGATACAGTCATGCTGTTGCTTGGCAAAAATACTAAAGCACACCCAGAGCATTTGCCAAGCTCCCAACTTGAAGTCTGATTTTAGTAGATAAGTAAGATTCATAAGCAAATAGTAAGAGACTTCAAATTGCTTTTTTAAAAATCACTCATATCTTAATCTACACCAAGTGGCAGAACTAAAACTAAGAAACAATACTTGCATTACTTTGGGAGTTTCTTATAGAAGTATTGCAAAGACAAGACACAGACGTTGCTCCCTGTATATCTGCAAGAAATGTATGAATGTTCACTTGAAGCACCCTTCTGGCAGTTTCCTTCTTTACCATGGCAAAATATTTCCATAGGGATAGACCAAACAGAGATGCTCAGAAGGTTGCAGGTACATATATATATATAATATATATATATGCATACATATAAAAAAAATAGATATAAACTATAAATATATATATAATATGTATGCACCAATTCTAATCCACGTTTGCTCTTTAATAAAAGCCATCATTGGGCAGTGCCCCTAGAAGTCATAGATCTGTATTTGTTCTGTTATGTGTTCAGTTGCTTAATTTTTAATTGTTGAAAAATAGATGTTCATCTGACTGAGATTGGGTGAAATGTTTTTCTCACAGCATAATTCATAGCAACCCTTATTTCTTTTTCTCCCTCTGAATCTCTCAAAAAAAGCAAAAAATGCCTAGTGTTCCATCTGTAAAAGGTATCTGTCACTACCACTGTATTTGAGAAGCAAGGATGTAACAGATGCAGACTATGGAAACAGTACAAATCAGAATATTGCTGAAGTCCTGACTGTCTTCAGTTTCTTCCTGACCCATGAAATTGTAAATATACAATAGGAATAAATTTGAAATGAAGAAGGGAAACAAAGGAGTTAATAAAAATATCCTCTAGGAATATTTGACATTCATCCTTCATAGACTGACTCTTCTCATCACTAATTTAAAATGGAAAACACTAATTATTAAATTCTCAGGTGGAATTTAAACAAGAACCTTTAATTACCTAAGAGACAGTTTGCCAGAACTTAATATTTTGTCAGTGAGAAGCTCCAAGAGTTGATAGCTCTAATAAATAACTGTGTATAAGCTCTTACATCAATGCCATGCTATTTTCTATAATGATCCTAACAGTCTCTTGGGCAGTATGCAATCTAAAGATATGTTCCAGTCATTAGGAGTGTAAAAGCAAAGATCAAACTACTTTCAGATGAGATCAACAAATTTCAGGAAAGTATTTTACATATGAGTATAAGAAAAGATTTCCAGAGTAAATGCTTCCTGGCAATAAGGATCTGATAGTTAAGAAAAGTATGTTAGAACAAATTTCATCTGAGGAAAGGGAAGAACCAAATTGTTAGAATAATGTATGTTAGAATCAAATTTCATAATAGAGATGACCACACCAAGTAATGCTAGCAAACAAACAAAAATAATTTGGAGGACAGATTGTGACTCACTTCAAAGCTGATGAGAAGTGATTTCTCCTGTCACTTAGCAGTAAGTAAAAATGATATAGAACAATGAAAAATAAACAGAGTGTAGAGAAATTCAGACAATGGTTGTTAGGACAAAATAGTCTTACCAGGTAAAACAAAGTGTGCCTTCAATCATACCATTATTTACAGTGCTAACAATATGTATTATGACATGGTAGATTTCTCTATCCTTGCTGAAGTCAGGAGGGGGGTCAGTAAAACTGCTACCTTGGACTTCCAGATGGCAGACTTTGAACTGTTCAGGACATTGGTAGGGAGGGTCCCCTGGGAATCAGTCCTGAAGGGCAAAGGGATCCAGGAAAGCTGGACGATCCTCACGGAAGTCTTAAGGGCCCAGGAGCAGGCTGTCCCCACATGCTGTAAGATGAGCTGGTGGGGAAGAAGACCGGCGTGGCTGAACAGGGAACTTTTGCTCTGTGTCTGAGAGAAAAAGAGAGTTTACGTTCAGTGGAAAAAGGGGCGGACAACTCGTGAAGAGTACAAGGAAGTTGCCTGAATATGCAGAGACAAAATCACGAGGCCAAAGCCCAGTATGAGCTCAACTTGGCCACTATGGTTGAGGATAAAAAAAATGTTTTTATAAGTATATTAACAGCAAGAGAAGGTCCAAGAAGAATCTCCATCCTTTACTGGATGCAGGGGGGACATGACTACAGAGGGTAAGAAAAAGACTAAGGTTCTTAATGCCTTCTTTATGTCTGTCTTTACTAGGCAGATCACTTATCCTCAGGGTACTCAGCCTCCCAATGTGGAAGTGCGGGACAGGGAGCAGAAGAACCCCCCCACATACACACACAGTTCAGCTGGAAACAGAGACTTGCTGCTCCACCTGGACTGTCACAAGTCCATGGGGCCAGATGAGATCCATTCAAGGGTGCTGAGGGAATTGGGAGATGTAATTGCTGGGCTGCTCTCCATCATCGTATTTTCCTTGGTCATCCAGAGAGGTCCCAGATGACTGGAGACTTGCTAACTTGATGCCCATTTGTAAGAACTGCTGAAGGACATGGTTTAGTGGGGTAATATTGATTGCAGGATGATGGTTGGACCAGGTGATCTTGAAGGTCTTTTCCAACATTAATTTCTATGATTTTATGATTCTATTAAATTAATGCCAACAGCCTCCAGGGTTTGCCATTCTGGTTGAAAACAACACAGATAGCTCACTAGGAAGCTAATGCCTGAATTTATATACAGTGTGTATTTATGTCCTCCCTGTCCTGAATGCACACTGTTGTGCTCAAATCTTTGGTGTCTTTTCAAGAGTTCATCATTTCTTACATTGTGGGTATTGCAGATGCTGCAGACCCATGTTGCTTTACCTTTACACCTGTGTTCCTGAATTTTTTTCCTTTTTTTTTTTTTTTTTTACCTTTTCTTTTTCATTTTCTTTTTCTTTTTCTTTTTCTTTTTCTTTTTCTTTTTCTTTTTCTTTTCCTTTTCCTTTTCCTACACTACAGTGATAAATTCTTTCGGAAGACAATCTTTGTACTCTGTATTTGTACAGCAGTCAGACCAGAAGAGTCCTCTTTTTTATCAGGGTCTTGTGGTACTGCCGTAGTACAAATTAACTGTAAAAATAACACAGAAGTTGAATGACCTGAAGCAGACACTGTTTAACACACAGCCGGAAAAAAACTCTTTTGAATATTTCAAAATTATCTGTGATTTTTTTCTTGCTTTTACTGGCTTCTTCTTTATGACTTCACAAACTGTTTTTGTAGCACTTGTGAACTGTTTTCCAAGTGTTGAGAATACAGTTTGGGTTGCTGCATTTTTCTTTGCTATTGTAGGTAGCGTATTTGGCATTTAGATACCATGAAGCTAAAATTGTTGAAGATAGGTTAGTATACAGAACTGTAATTAGACCAACTCACAACAAAACACTATGAGACTTTGTAACATTACCATTAGTATTTTAATCAAATTTTAAATGACAGTTTGTAGGACCGAGTCTTGAGTTGTCTTATTTGTCTGATGATTGGGTACCTCCTCAGTCAACAAGAGAGCTGTCTCTGTCAGTAACTCTTTGTGAGATTTCCACAGAGGTTTTTACAAACCACCATGTTTTCTAGAAAATTTAGTGCAGCCCCATATAATATGCATTTATGGAATAATAGATGAAGCTCAACATCATCTTTTGATCTAAAGATTGTCAAATAAATGAAAACCTTTTACTCACACAAAGGTTGATATATGAACCTACTGTCTAAGGACCTGGATAAAAACAAGAGAAATTTAGCAGCATGCAAAAAAAACCCTCCCACTCTGATACCATCTGTCCCTATTGTTAATTATCTTGGAAATACAATGAATATTATATTACTTCTTTTAGTCCTTCATCTGCAGTTGTGAGGCAAAATGGTTCCTCTTTGCCAAATTTGCCAAGATAGTGAGGGTTTCCCCCCTTGCAGATGTGTAGACAATAGAAAATATGCCTATAGTAGCTAAAGTATGTCTTCGCTTTGCTTTGGTTAATTCTATAAACTGACAAAGAGTTAAAGAGTTGTTCCAGTGAATAGAGGACAGAATGAATGGGATAAATAGAAAAAGAAAGAATGTAATTTGGATGTAGTACTGTTTATTTTAGGTGATAAGTATCATAAGTGCTGAAACTGAGTAGTTTAGTACATTGCTTAAAAATTAATTTTTCAGTCAGCATATGCAACATTAACTTTCATTTATCAGAACAAGAGATGCTTAACCATTGCATGAAGAACCACCTCCACTTACTTTCTTTAAACTTGGCTCCTATTGACTTTCTTTAATGACCCCAACTTCTTGCTCTGAACAAAACTAGGCAGGAAGGTGATCTATCAATTTTCTTCCTGCACAGCATGATTATACTGTACTCTTAAATTGCCTTTTTCAGGATTGAAACATCAAAGCCTTCTCCACCACTTCTTTAACAAAAAGCTTTGCATAAAAAAAAAAAAAAAAAAAAGCTAAGAAAGCTTTATCCTGTCATCTTCCTTGTATAACAGTGTATAATGTATAATAATTTACTATTAGAAACTATTCTTGTCAGAATTGCAGCAATTGATTGTAGATGGTGCTGGGTGCACATTTGTACTATATATATGGATAAAACACTTCTACAACATCACAAATGACAAGTTGCAAAAGAGGTTGGAGACAGGGACAAGATCCATTACATCAGTGATTAAATATGGAGAATCATTGCACACTGATGGAATAGTCTGAAGAACTGAGAAATTAATATGAGTGTCAAAATAAGGAGGGAGGAAAACTGTCAAAGAAGCAATGTGTGTGTTTTTCATCTCTATCAATGTACACAAGGAGATGAAAGCAGTCAAGCAGAATTTCTCATTTTATTGTCAAGATCAATATTACTCTTGGTGTTACAACCACAGGACAAAAAAATACTTTCCAAATTATAACAGAATCTTATCATGGCTGAGGCTGCCAGGCTCTGCTGGAGACCATCTAGTCCAACCTCCATGCTCCTGCACTACAGCAGGTAGCCCAGGGCTGCATCCAGGTGAGTTTTGAATATCTCCAGGAATGTCACAGTTTCTCCAGGTCTTCATTGTTTGATCAGTACCCCCACAGTAAAAAAGTTTCCTCTTATGATCTTATTAACTTCTGAGAGTTCTCATTAAAGGAAGACATTCAGCACATGTAGCAGTCTGTTCTCAGCACTTTGTCTTGAACGTGAAAAAAAAAAAAAAAAAAAAAGTTAGATCAAAGGTTAAGATCATTTACCTTAATTTAAATAGATACTTGAATTTTTATTTTATTTTTGTAATGGAATGTTGATATTTGGTTCCCTATATCTGACATTTTTATCATCACAACTTAAAGGTGTTTTAAGTTTTTTTTTTATTAAAAAACAAACAAAAAACAAACAAACAACAACAACAACAAAAAAAAAACAACACAGATTGCATGGAGCTGTTTTCAGTGTCCTCATAAGGAAGTTTCCTCTTAAGGAAGAAGGATAAAAGTTCCTTGAGTGCTTGTTTCTAAATCTTCTGCATCAAAATGGAAAGCATTCCAAGGCTGTATTTTTCATGCAATAATATATCATACTCTTCAAATGTGATTTTTTCCATATTCTTCATACTTTATTATTCTATACTGTATATTTCATAGAAGAGTCAGAGGTATATTAGCTACTGTTTTAGCCCTGATTAACAAAATTTATCCAAGATCATAAGTCTGTAAAAGGAAATCATATTTTGTCTTAGTTTTCTTTAATTTTTTTTTTTTTTTTTTTTTTTGGTGACATCTGTAGTAAAACAAAGCTGACCCATATTAAATTCCCTGCAAACATAAGCTCTACTTAGAAAACCCCCTGTATACAAGCCAACTCTTAACTTTTTTTTTTTTTTTTTTTTTTAATTATTTTACTATTTGTCTCATAAATCAATGCAGTGTTTGAGTATCAACAGAAATTATTACTGTTGGAAGAATCTTGTCTTTGAAGTATGAACAGTTACACCCACCATTTCAAGATGCTGAGGTCTTAAAAGGAACTTCTCAGACTATATTTTATATGTATTTTGTCACTAGAACCCTTTTTAAAATGTTGGAACCATACTAAAGCGGCCCTATGTGCTTTTTGGGCATTGAAGAATGTCTATTTCTGCCCTGGTTTAAAAGTAAATAGAACATTATGAGTAATTAGCCAAGCAGTCATATCCTTAATGCCTCTAGTGCAAAGAGAAGAAAAATTAACCACATACACTGAAGGGACTTTGAAATTTCACTTGCAGACTGATTTCCCAAGGAAAATAAAACAGGCTATGGAAAACATTTGATTGCTGTGAAAATTGTGTGACTGCAAGCTGGTATGTGCAACACTTCTTTCCTCCCAGGTGTTTGACATCAGATATTCTCCATGTTGTCTGTCTCCAGAGCATTGGTTAATTTCATGGCACCTGCTCCACAACCCCCCAACTGATTAACTGCATTAAAAGTCAGCAAAGCTACAAAAGACCTTGCACAATTTTCCAATACAATGTAAACATGAACTGTAACAGCATGTGACTCAGAAGCTGATGAGTCAGGCCCATCAGGATCTTAGATGGTTTGGCTGATGGTTTGGCCTCTGGAAAGTGTTTAACCCTCAATAATTTTGATCAAATTAAGTTAATTCAGTTTAACCATGCACATTATATTTAACAAAAATCAAGTTAAGATGATATCAGCAAAACATATTACTTAATTCTGAAATGTATAGGCTATGTGATATGCCTTAATAAAAACCCTCCCACCTAGTTATCCTGCAGATTGCACAGGGAGCCAGCACCAGAGGGACACATTAAACTCTGAGCCCTGCTGCCCTGTTAGTTGCCTGCTGGTCTGCTGAACCAACTCCTTGCCTGCAACCCCCCCCCCCCATCCCCCTTTTTTTATTTTTTATTTTCTCATTATCCCGCCTGTCTACAACTGCACGTTTCTTTGCAAATGGTCTGTAGACACAGGTTAAGTAAACATTTCTCTCTCAGAAATAGTTATTTTCAAAGGAGTGCAAGCTGCTGTCTGGGGAAAAAATACTCAAACTGTAAGGAGTTCAGTCAGGTGGATATCAACACTGAGGTATGTATTCTGAAGGGAATCCTTCTCCGCAATTTCATTTAATTCAAGCATTTAATTCAAGCAGCTTACCTCAGATGCAAACCAGCTCTGAGGCACGTGAGTAATGATTTGCTGTTGAGAAAACCAACTTTTAGCTGCTAACTGAGTCAGAGGCACACGAGCTTCACAGGCACTCCACATTTTGCTACAAATTCATCTAAAATTCAGTTTCTGTGTTTACCTGGGAACACTCTGGTCTCAGCAAAGATCACCATTAAAACACCTCACTCCCCTCCACAGAGAAAGTCTCCACAGAGGACTTGGTCCTATAGTTGCTGCCAGAGCCAGCTGATAAAATCAGCCTTCCTGTAACATGTAGCAGCAAATATATTCCGTAAAACAGAGCACTCCTTTCTACAGGACCCACAGGGCTAACACGTTCAGTTCCCATCAGTTGCAGCTTCGACTCACCTTCCTTATCTTCTCAGCAGAGGGCTGCAGCAGGTCGTCAAATCTGGTGAGCCCTTTGCTAACATGTCTGCTGTAATCATTGCTCCCAGCATTCAGTGGAAACAGGAGCTTTCCTTCTTTCCTTCTCTTGCTTTGGTAGGTTCTGGGAGCATGAACGTTGCACACAGGATGTCTAGCTTAATAAAATGCACTGCATCTGAGCTGGCCTGGCAGTGCAGGGTCTAACAGGCAACTACTAGAAAACGAAAAATTGACTATCACCATCAAAAGAGCTAATATCTCTCAGCTACTGAAGCAACAAGGAGGAGGAAAGGAAGAAGGAAATAAAATATTTAACACACCACTAGAGGACAAGGAATGTCTTGACACACAAGGGGGACCTCCCTGACCTGTGGATCTTATGGTTTGTGATTTTTGCAGGACTTCATTCTGCCCTCCTGGGACAAATCAAGCATATGACTTATCTTGAATCATGTGGCTTCTGTCCTGCCAAAGGCTCGCTCTTCAGAAGGAGCAACCTGAGGACAAATGCTCCGACAGTATCTTGCTCCATTATCCCTTGTCCATGGGATGCAGAGTCTGCCTGGAGGAAAACAGTGAAAGCACAAGCAACAAGGAGAAGAAATCCCTGTGGTATAAGGACATATGGGTTGGGAACAACCTGTCGTTCGAAAACACAGGAGTGGAGACTCACTTGCAAAGCCAGTGCTTCCAGTCTCCAACACTTCAAGACATCTGTAGTTAAAATCTTTTTCAGCTTGAGTTCTAGCAAAACTGAACTTGGAGGTATCAGAGTGCTCACTTGCTTTAAGAGGAAAATGCTGATGGATTTACCTGTCAAATGCAGCCAAGGGACTTCTTATCACAGCAACACTAATAATTACTATCAGCTGCATAATAAACATTTTCTAATCTTTCTCTTTTCCTAATCTAAGCCAAATGTTATTCTCCTTATCAAGGGGATAAATAATGTCTATTCTTCTGGAACATTACTATTATTACAGTTTACTTTATGAAATTATTACAAGAAAAAGGAAGATTTTAAACATTTCCTTTGTGAAATCTATTACAAATATAACTGCAAGAGCACTGTACAACATGTGTTTCTTCTAAAGGGTATCTCAGAATTGCAATGTGGTGGAATAAACAGGAAAACAAGTTCTGTAGGACAACCACTCACTTAATTTTAATGCCAAAAGCATTTTGGAAGCCTGCTTTAAAACATGGATCTTGTAGCAGCATAAAATATATTCACTATTTCTTATGCACTAATATGTCTTATTTCTCTTTTTCTCTACTGACTTTGCTCAGATCTCTGAATAAATTGTCCTTCCTCTTTATTGGTCCCACCCAAATATATTTCACCTGTCCTATTATTCTTTTGTAAAAAATCATTACTTCTATGTATTGACTCTAAAAGGTTTTATAAGATAGCTTTTACAATGTATTGGGAATAAAAGGACAGTTATTCACCCCCTAAAGAGAATATTAATTTATTTGTCTATATTTATCTCTCCCACTGTCCTGAGGCTACATACTAAGAATTTATTTTCAACGTAGTGCCCACAAGTAAAGTTGTGCTTACCAAAGACCTCCCTGCCTATTATATGATCTAGGTATTTCATTAAATTTCCAGCCAACCCAGATAATGTTTCTATGAGTTCTTACAAAAACTCCAGCTTTCTTCTGCTCCTTGACATTCCTGGGGTTCATTGCTTGAAGTTTTGTGGCTTAGAGAGGTAAAGGCCGCTTAACTTAGGACACTTCCTAAACTGACTGTGGGTGAAGGTTGCCAAATTGTTTGCCAAAGGTGAACATCAAGACATGCTGCCTCTTATTTGAAGATTACATCATAGAAAATTAAAACCATAACTTCAAAGTTTTAAGGAAAATTGTGCTATCCTTTTGGGCTCCCAAAGAACTAGGAAAAGCAGGAGAAATAAACATCTTCCAATGTATGTTCCGCTGTAGAAGAAGATAGGGCTGACTAGTAGCTTCTGCCAGACTCTCTTCTTCCTCAGCCTTCATGACAAAGGGAGCTTGACTGCACTTACACATTGCGTCTGTCACTTGGTCACCTGAACAACACTTCCCTGGGAGCAACCTGAGCACTCATTTTTCTTACAATCACAAATCATAGAATGTTTTAACAGGAACATATTTCTGTTAAATATAACAGGATCAGGAACAAAATTTGCTTTGTGTTTGACATTGCCAGTGTAATTAAAGGCAACTGCAAAGAGAGAGATGAATTTGTTAAGATGTTTTCTCACAGGAATAAGTAAATAAAGTAGATTATTTAGATCACAAGTGACTGAATGAGGAGATAAGATCAAAGATAAGTAATAGTAATACTGCTATATCACATTCACTATGGGGAGCACCCTAATTTTAATCCTAGAAGCAGCTTGCTACAAAACAGTTTTGCTCCATGCCTGACCGAAGCAGGGTGTTGACAAGCTGTGCCTTTGTGTTGTTTTGTTAAAATTTTGGAGCTACTCCCTATCCATTCATCATCTAGCCTGTATTTGTGTTTGGAAAAGATGAAGAAGCAGCAAAGCTGCAGTCTGTATGACTGGAAGCGACCCTGCTATCTGAGATCCCATATCAAGCAGTTACTTCACATACTCACTTCACAGTACAAATAGTCACACAAGAATAGTTCTGGTTGAAAACATATCTTTTGCTTTTTCAGCCCCAAATGCTCTTTCTCTAGACAAAAAAAAAAAAAAAAGGTGCTATAATATAATAAGCAGGATGAAATATTACTTCCTTATATGTAAGCTAATACTACACTCTTTTAGTTTAAAACCACTACCCTTTCTCCTGTCAGTACTCTCTCTGGTACAAAGTTCCTCCCTGTATTTCCTGTTGGTCTTCTTTAATCACTGGAAGGTTGTTATAGTGTCTCTCCAGAGCCTTTTTCCCTGGCAAACACTGTGTATAGATGTGTGCATATTTGTGTGTTAACATAGACATGTTATTTCTTATTAACAATGAGTTATGAATCCTTTTCAAATATAACACCTTAGCAGTCCTATGATAAGAGCATTGAGCAACAATTGCCATTTTCCATGTGGGAAAACTTATAGCCAGAAAAAATGTGGAAAACCCAAGATACCTGGAAGCATAATGTGTGGAATCTACAGAGGTCATTTGCTTTCAGAGATGAAATAGCTCGAGTCACACTCCGTGAGTCACTTTCTGTCACCTCTGCTGACTCTTTGTCATTATGACCTTTAAGAGATGTTTAAAGCTCAGCAGCGTCTGAATTTCTGCATTTCTCAGATTAAAATGTATTATTACCCTATGCTTCTTTACTTGCCTATTGGCTTTGTGAAAAGTAATTACTTGGTAATTCAATATCAGTACGAATACTGTCATGTACTGACTCACTTCTAATCATCACCAGCATTTAAAAAATGCAGTGTGTCATTCCTGAATTAGTAAGTACTAGGTCATGGCAGCTACTGTTGTCACTACTAAGACTGGCTTGGTCTGGACTTGTTTCTCTTTTTCAATTTGCAATAAAAACCTTTAATTACACAGCATGGCTTTTCTCTCAGCTTTGCATCCAAGCTTTGTTCAGAGACTTCAAAAGTGAAAGTCGTTCAGCAGATATTTATACATACCGGCTCTAACTTTAAACTAGGATTCTCAGGTTTTTTACCATAGTCACTTTGCTTATATTTCCAAATTTGCCTTGTTATCTTAATATTTTTAAAAAGGGCAATGAACCATTGAACAGCTAAAAGGATTTTACGATCTCTTGAAGAGAACCGCATAATGAGGCGATTTCCTCAGAACAGACCTATGACACATTTATATTTATTGTCAGTGAATCATGTTGTAGAACAAAAATAATTGTCCACAGAACTGGGTAGGAGTGCTTTAGTAAACATCTGAATAAGAAAAAAAAGGTCAATATGCTGGGTTATGACAACATGGCTAGGAGATTATTTTTGTGGGAGTGGTTCAGGCAGAGAGCTTGCCGGAATAGCAGCTGGACATCTAAACACATATATTGTGCACACATAAGCACTGGTGACACTGTAAGCCACCAGTTAATACCAAGCAGATTTCAGCAGATAAGAAAAAGGTGCTATTTCACATGAGCAGTTCAGGAGATAAGGGTTTTGTTCTTTTTTACAATAGTCTGTGATGAAAACTAAGTGAAAAGTCAATCAAACAATCACAACATGCTGAATTAACATGAGAGAAATGAATGAGAAATGAGAGAAAGGAAACACACACTTGCCAGGGAGAAACTGTTACTCACCCTCACAGGGTGGTATCTCTGATCTCTGCCCTGATTCTGAAGGGAAACCTAAACTTATTCAGAAAAGGAGCATGAAATTTGTCACTCTACCAAGATATTAAAAATCAGTCTGAGATGCTTTTTATTTTCTGCATTGCTATTTTTTTTATTTTTTTTTTCTTCTGATGTAAACATCCAACATGCAGGTGTCCATTTAACCTAATCCTTGTTTTAGTCCCATGCTGGATTCCACCCACAGATTTGTGCTCTTGTTGTGTAATTCCAAGTCCTGATGTATTTACTCAGGGTGGCTTGCTGCCAATCCCCTAAGAATTACAGCTTGATCATGTTGTGAAGTTTCACTCATCCGGTCTACAGCGCTGACTTTATTTTGTGGCTGGTTGTGAAAGGACTCACAAGAATGGCCATAACTCCATAAAGACTTTCCTAGCTTCATCAAAGTGCTGCATCTCTATCACCTGCCAGAGCAGATCCCTGCATTTTCTGCAACAGCCACAAAGTGTTGAGTGCCAGTTGTGCACCTTGCTGGGTCCATATCCTCTGTGCTAGCAATTGCAGTGGCTCCCAGCAGGTTATAGGATGGATGCTTGAGTATGATGCTCGTCTCTGCAAAGTTGTGAAATGACTTTGTAACGTGTTTTTGTCCAGAGCCCTGAAGAGTAGAGTGAGCTCAAACAGGTACATGCTTGTGGCTCCTCATCTCCCTGTTTGGCACAGCACAGGCAGGGAAAGCCTCAGTCTCACAGATTTTGAAATGTTTAATTCTCTGGGCAAGCTTAGATGACAAAATGCTGATGTTTAAACAAAGTAACCCTTTTCCTATACTGAAATTCCTGCCTGCCAAATGGTGAAATCTGAAATCTTGTCCTTTGTTCTTTCTCTCAAAGAGTGTCAAAATAAAGTTACAGAATATTAAACCCTAACACCTGTAAAATATAATATATATATATATATGTTTATATATGTGTACTTCTGGGGTAGGTAGGTTTTCCATTATAAAAACTTTCAAGATTATATGGTAATAAAACCAATTTTTTTTTTTTTTTTTTAGTGAAAAAGAGACACTTTCATCTAAAGAAATATACTCATTGCACATTTTTATCAGTTTTTCACTAATTATTTAAAAAATGGTCCCAGAGGTAGCTTTGCTAAATCATTAGGAAAGCAGACACCACCTTTAACAATCAGATCCCTTGCACAAAATAAAAAAGATTTCTGTCTTAAAGTTCTGTTTCCATCTGGTAACACCTTCTAGATCTAAACTTACATACACATTCTGAATCTTGCATGGGATATAAAATAAGATTCAAATAGTCAGAACTTTATATTTACACAAAAAATTCTTTTAGAGCAATTTTTAGTGATTAGTTTAATTCATACAGAATTAGCATCAGCATTTTTTCACAATTAACTTTCTAACTAATCATCAGGAAGAAAGTGTAATTCGAGTTTACTTTCTGAACAATTTTACATATTGCTTGAATAAATCTTTTCTCAGAGATGTCAGATATCGGAAAGCTGCACAGCTCTGTTAGTGTTCATTCTGTTCTGTTTCAGTTTGTGTTTTTGTTTCATTTAGAAAATTCCTGGTTTCTGCTTTGCCCTTGGAGAATTCCAACAGACACTTTAGAAGGTTACTTTAGGCATTTCTTATTTCTGAACAGAACTCTACTGTGTAGCATTTTTTAGAATGATTCCCTCTGTCAGATCATTCTGTGAGAAGCATTAACCAAATGAAGATAAATCTATTTTTTTATATTAATAAAAATATTCTCCATAGTTCTCACCATCTCCATCTCAGGTGTTCAACTTATTTATTTATTTATTTATTTTTAGTTGCTTAATTCAGATTTTTAACCCTAATGTGTCTTAATTTTAATAAATGAATTTTTAAAGACCTGCTACTTTATTTATTTATTTATTTATTAAAATTAAGGTTTTTCAGAAGGACTATTATGCACTTAAAAAGACACATGGGAGTACACTTTATACAATAAATGATTTCTGATAACTGTATAATTTGGGATTATTTTAGTGAGCTTTTTTTCCTTTCAGTTCTTCCAAAACAAAGCAATGTGATCAAATGTGAGCAAAACAGTAATGGCGAAATGTTAGCATACAATAAGAAGGACTTCTGAAGCTCTGGCTCAGTACCCAGGATGTTTTAATTCAAAATAATTACAAAAGTGCTCCCTTAATAACCAAACAATTATGTTATAAATGCCAAAAAAAAAGACAAAACAAAACTTCATATTTTCTGTGTGGGACAGCATGAGGCTGGGAAGTACTTGCTCTCAGCTTCTCAAAAATAGATTCTAAGATTGTTGATAAACAAAAGCGAAAGATAAAAATTAATAGATTGCAAGGCTCTCAGCCAAAAGAGAAATTTGTTATCACCAATGCTTTGGTTATTGTGTATAAACTTATACTATGATTTTTTATTGATAACATGTGCCACTTGGAACTAGACTTAAAATTCTCCAAATTCTTAAGGAAAAAAAATCTAGGAGTCAACAAGAGGGGGAAAAATCCCAAACTTTTCCAATGCCTAGGAAAAATGCCCTTATGAGGATTGATTAAAGGAGTCCAGAACAACAGGCATGAGAACTGCCTTTGGTGAAAGGTAGCAGAAACACCCCACTTCTAGCTACGTGTACAGCTACAACAGCACGGTCTCTTTTTTGTCCTGCACAGGGTGAAGCTGAAGCTATACCAGAACTTCTGTAGGAAAATAATCATGTCCTGTAATGACTACAGTGTGGACATTGTACTGCTCTAACTGTAACAGGACAGTTGAAATGAAACTGCTTTTTCAAGAAGTGTTTGGACTGTGCTCTTAGTCACATGGTCTGAATTTTTGGGTAGACCTGTGTGGAGCCAGGAGCTGGACTCGATGATCCTTATGGGTCCCTTCCGACTTGGGATATTCTGTGATTCTATGATTCCATGATTCTTTGACCAGACTCACCTCACTGTATTACACACTATAGAGCCCATAAAGGAGCACCCGTGATTCATTTCCCACACTCAGCCATGCACTTGATGTGTGCGGATGACTGGCCTCTGCATTTAAATGTCTGAATGTCCCTCAGTATCTAAGGCACTTCTCTTGCCTGTCAGTCTTATGCCATGCCTGACCACAGGTTATAACCTTGCCTGTGACAGGCTTGCTCATGCAGCCTGGCATCATTGCAATTAGTGTGCACACCGACATAAGTAGCTAGGCTTCCTTCAGATTATGGCCAAGCTACAAACTGGCACCATCCAGGACATTGCCTCCAGGATCTTTCGGGAAGACTATTGCTGCCTTAAGAGAATATACCGAGGCATGAACACCTCCACCACAGCTGATACCTCTAGGGTACCAAGGCTCCATGTGGATTCCCACTCTATCACCATATTTGTATTTTACCAGCAAAAATATGCCATGAATGCAATGGTGACTACCATGACTGTCTTTGTTGTGCAAGCAACTGTTTCAAAATCACAAGGTCTGCCTGACCCTGAGGCAGCAGAAAAAGACAAAACTGACTCTTTTGCTCTCAAGACAACACCACTCACCAGACATTAATAAAAGTATCACTTCTCTCTCTCACTCACTCTCT
>NC_048926.1:60614393-60646596 GCF_011077185.1 Oxyura jamaicensis | reverse complement strand
AGAACAGAAGAGAACAGAACAGAAGAGAACAGAACAGAAGAGAACAGAAGAGAACAGAAGAGGCAGAAGACTTTATTTTGATAAATTCAGAGCAGCAATATAAGAATGCAAAACATCCGCTGAGACAGCGTGCTGCTGCTCTCACATAAAAGCAAATGCCACTCCTATTCTCTTGCACCTAAAAAAGCACCTTCCTCACTTCCACACAGCCTATCACACTGAAGTTTCCCACAGCCTGCCTCTTCCCCTCTACCAGGAAAAGGAAAAAGATAAAAACAAACTAACGACAACAACAAAAACATATCAGAGACACTTTTACCTCTGTTGAAGCAGATAATTACGAATCTAACACGTTACCAACCAGGTGATGAGTATTCCTTGTGGCACCAGACAATCACCTCTCATGGAACAAACTTTGTGGATTGCTGATCTTTGATCAGCTACTGCTCACTATGCTGATAAAGAAGGACCTACATGAAGCTGTCTTGCATGTTTCCTTTGTCATTGTCTCCCTTCCAGGCAAGTGATGGCAGCTCTGCTCTTCACCTAGCTGCTTACTCTGACCGTGTTTCTAGAGCAACAAATCGTCATTCCTTGGGGCTGTTTCTGTTACAGCTGTTCTCATTCATCCTGCAGCAAGACATGGCTGTAAATACCTGACTGCCCACCCGTGCTTTAGTATGAATAGTATTCAGATCATCAGTGTGTTACCTGTTTAGTGTACCGTCCACAGATTTTGGCAAGGTTCTAGGTATAAACCAGGAACAGCTTCCATCCTGTTCCCTTTCATTAAAAAAACTTTTGAGTTGATATCTAACCAGTTAGTACTTTGTTTATGGCTAGGCTTAGTGGGGGAAAGGCAAAGCACCGGTATACATGTATTCGAAGCTATATTGATTGCTCTAAAACTGTTCCATGCTGGAAAATGTACCTGTTTTGGATGGAGATGAGCATACACTGATCTTCTTGGGGTCATGGTTAGGTGACAGCTGGATCTGATTCCTGATGCAGGGTCTTGTAAAGAGATGTATGGCTACAAGAAAGCGCTCCCAGGTGACACTCATACTGGTGACATTCTGCAAAATGTAGCCACACAAAGTGGCACTTTAGCATAAAGGAAATGAAATTATCTGCTCAGCTGAGGGCAACAGACTGGCATCTTGAAGCAGCTGTCTCAGTCTCTTTTTGAATCTAGTTACAGGATAATCAAGAAAACAAGGAAGATGTAATTTCAACAAGCAGGAATGCGCCCCTTCAGACTCTCTCTCCAAGCAGTTGAGAGCACAAAGACCATAAAAATGATGAACACAAAACAACTGTCTGAAAATTTACCCTTGCTCTTCATTTTACTGTCATGGCCACCACTCTCGGCTTTGTCTGCCTGCTCTGCCTACCTAGCATTGTGAAGTCTGGAGCCAGTCTTGATGTGTAGGATAAGTTAAATTGTGCATAAGAGACCAAGGAGAAGGGACATAAGATACAGTTTTAGTAGACAAGTAGATTCAGGCAATATCCCTATAAAGCAGTGGAGTGCCCAGTTCATTAGTGACCATTCTGAAGATCAGAGTGAAGAAATACTGAAATATATCGTTCTCAGTTTATTATTGAGGAGAAATGCAAAAAGGATTAATCAGAAAAATCTGCAGCAGACCTGATCACTTTGCATCTAGCAGCCTAAGATCTGAACTCACTCTTTAATCTGTTAAAGAAAGGTCAAGGTAGCATCACAATTCCTCTCTCTAGGAATCACCAGCAAGAGTACATCCAAATTAAGATCATTAAAGCAGGTCACAGGCTCCTAAAGCAGTCAAGATTTTCTCTAAAAAAGTTTTTTTCTTCTCTCACAGGCAATTTGAGCAACAGTCTGCCAGTGCTAACCTCAGTTAAAGCATGTGTAATAGGAATTTTAAAACCCAGTTCAAGTGGCAGCTTTTGTAGGAACCTATGCAGGACTGTGCACAAGTACACAAGTTGACCCTAAAATTCATCTTCAATAGCTTGCATTTCAGTGATGTTTTGGGGCATTATCCAGGATATATCAATAAGCAGCAACAAGAAAGAATGGATGTTGTGAACACTGCCTCCCAAATATTTCATCCATTATTTTCTCCTAGCTTCTTGGTAGAGTTCATGTTCAAATTTTAAAACTGCAAGTCAGTATCACAGGTAGTTCAGTCACTTGAAGACAAAAATTGTACACACTTTATATTATCTTAAGTTTGGACAGTCTTAGAAGCTCCTAAATGAATTCTTAGTTTGACCATGGAAAGAAACGTTGAATATTTAAGAAACATTGTTGATCGAAAGTCTTTCCATTCAATACAGGTCTCTGTTCATGATCATATTTCAATGATATGTGACCATTGAATTGTCTGGAGTATTTAGCCTAGAAGGAAAGGATGAAAAGGGACAAAAGCTTTCCAGTTACATGGAATATTGTCATGCTTACAATGGTGCTCAGTTTTCAGGATGTCAATTATCCAGAGCTCTTTGCTCCAAAAAAACATCGTGATTGGAAGAACGTTTCGGTGGATACAGATAAGCACTACAACAGCCACCAAGATATGCTGAAATTGCTACGGTATAGATGTATATGCATCACTTTTCCAAGCACTTATGTTAAACCTGAGGCCTAAATGAGTGCTGCCAGATCTTAATATGGGGGTTTAACTACTTTGTAGTTAAACAGTATAGTATAAAACACAAAGGCTCATAAAATTAGCAAATAACACTATTTCCAGATTTTCATGACATACACTCACACGCCATTCTTCAATGGAGTTTTTAATTTATTTATGTATTTTAACGTTTCTATTTTATTTTTATCTCGAGATCTTACTTTAGATCTTAATTTTTACTGTCTTTCAGCATGTGTCTTCAAGCTCAGGAAACACTGAAGATTGTGTTTGGAACTAAAGAGCTACCTTAAGTCATGTATTCCTCTCCAGTCTTGTTAGTAAGGGGTTTCTTTTTTGGAAGTGGTGGAGATTACTAAAAATCTAAGTGGAAACCAGACACTCTACTGTTCTTTTTCTAGCAGATTTATGGAACAGCTTGAAAAGTCAGTGATGTTTCAAACAACCTCTGCAGGCTTGTCAAAGAAACTACAGTTGTATTATTTTCAAACTGTTGTCTTACTTGTTTGTAAGATCCTAAACCACACAAATAGAAAAAAGGAAAAAGCCAATCAGAAAAGGACTTAGAAAGATGACTCACTTTCCCCAGTGACTGGAAAAAGGGAAACATCACTCTTATTTTTAAAAAGGGTAGAAGGAAAGACCAATTACAGACTGATAAGCCTCACCTCTGCACTTGGAAAGATCACGGAATAAAACTCCTGGAGGCAACGTTAAGGCACATGCAGGACAAGGAGGTGATATGGGACAGCCAGCATGGCTTCACCAAGGGTAAATCGTGACTGACCAATCTGGTGGCCTTCTACGAAGGAGCAACTGTATCAATTGACAAGGGAAGACCAACCTATGTCATCTACCTGGCCTTCTGTAAGACTTTTTTTGACATGGTCTCACACAACATCCTAATCTCTAAATTGGAAAGATATGAATTTGAAGGGTGGACAAGGAATTGGCTCGATGGCCCACAGAGTAGTGGTAACTGGTTCTGTGTCCAGGTGGAGGCTGGTGATGAATGGTGTCCCTCAGGGGCTGGTCTTGGGACAGGTGCTTTTCAATATCTTCATCTGTGACATAGACAATGGGATTGAGTGCACCTTCAGCAAGTTTGCAGATGACACCAAGCTGACTTGTGCAGTTGATACCAAAGATGGAAGAGATGCCATTCAAAGGGACCTGGACAGGCTGGAAAAGTGGGCCCATGTGAAGGCATAGGCCCATGTGAATTGCATGAGGTTCAACAAGCCCAAGTGCAAGGTGCTGCACCTGGGTTGGGGCAATCCCAGACATGAGAACAGACTCATGGAGATCAGCCCTGCAGAAAAGGACTTGGGGGTTCTGCCAGATGAAAAGCACAACATGAGCCAGCAGTGTGTGCTTGCAGCCTAGGAGACCAACTGCATCCTGGACTGTATCAACAGAGGGGTGGCCAGCAGGTCAAGGGAGGGGATTGTCCCCCTCTGCTCTGCCCTCGTGAGGCCCCACCTGGAGTGCTGCGTCCAGGTCTGGGGTGCCCAACAAAACGAAAGATGTGGAGCTGTTAAAGCAAGTCCAGAGAAGGGCTACAAAGATGATCGGATCACCTGTGATCTGTGCTGGAGCACCTCTCCTATGAAGACAGGCTGAGAGAGCAGGGGATGTTCAGCCTGGAGAAGAGAAGGCTCGGGAGACCTCATTGTGGCCTTTCAATACTTTAAGGGGTCTTATAAAAATGGATGGAGAAGCACTCTTTACTCGGGCAGATAATGATTGGACAAGGGGGAATAGTTTTAAACTGAAAGAGAAGAGATTTAGACTAGACATTAGGAGGAAATTCTTCACTCAGAGAGTAGCTAGTCACTGGAACAGGTTGCCCATAGAAGCTGTGGGTGCCCCATCGCTGGAAGTGTTGGCATCCCTGGAAGTGGGTGGCATCCCTGCCTATGGCAGGAGTGGTGGAGTTAGGTAACCTTTAAGGTCCCTTCTCACCCATGACATTCTATGATTCTATGATGACGTATGCATATCTGGAGAATTGAGCACAGCACTATCACACACATACTGGATGCACAAAAAACTTAATATTAATGAAACATTGAAGAGCTTAGAGGTAAATGAGCAATAAAACATGCTTTTTCATAATGCAAAATCACCGTTATATAGTCATTGCACAAAAATGTCTTTTTTTTTTAAACAAAAAAACAACATTTCTCCTTACTCAATTTTAGCATTGATAATTTATTACTAGATATGTAACAAACCAATCACCAAGGCTAAATCACTTTTAAATCTAATTACTAGTTATGTCATAATTAGCCAGAAACAGTTGCCAAAAATCATCAGTGTAGCAGCATTGCAACATTTCTCTGCTTAGTCTAATAACCTAATTTGACTATACTATTATAGTTGCCCTGGTAATTCTCCAGCAGTGACTGAGCCTGGACAAAGTGCTCTGTTAATGGAGAGATTCTGCTTCTGGTACTTGAAGAGTAGCCAGCTGTAAGGTGTTCGGCAACAGTGGGAAAAAGTGAAATGGACACAGAGGACAGAGAACACTGCTTCAGCAAAGCCAAGAATGTAAGAGGTGTATGAACATCCTGCCAGCTGCAGTAAGCCAAAAGAGACTCTGTACTAAGTACAAAGGCATTGCAAAGACACCTTCGCAGGAAACTCATGTAGATCTGAAAGAGCAACTACAGACCAAAAGAAAACAAATCAAAAATTTAGCACACTAACTCCATTCAATATGCTTGTTTTTCACAGGTGCGGTCACACAAAAAGTAACTTCTCACCTTTCTGTTGATTTTAAGAATAAAAGGCAAGTATAATGACTTCTGGTAGACGAGAACCTTTGTCACTTAGGCACAGCAAGTATTTCTATATCACAGTCAAATCTTTATAATCCCAGATAAGATGCTTTGATGGCTGTGAGCCAGTTCTTGAAATGCTAATTCCTTTCCTAATGAATGGTTCATTAGCTTCAGCGGTGAAAGTAAAAACCATCACAGAAAAATCCTGTAGATATAAAGCAGGGTACCTGTTAGAAAATTGCTTAATGAACTACAAAGAATGGGAAACAAACATTTTAAGTCTGACCATCTGCACACCTGTCTCTACACAGATACTATATTTCTACAAAATGTCTGTTATAGTTTATATATTTATATATAAATATATATAACATATATATATATATAAATATATAACATATATATAATATATGTTAAAAAAGTAACAAGAGCTGCCAGCAGAGCAATATTTCAGATTAATTGAGCTACATAACTTTCAAGCTCATCCATCTGATCTGGTAGGAGAAGATTCCTCACCTTGTGAGTTCACCAATGCAAAGCATGTATTACTGTCCCAACATAAAGTCCAATTTGTACCTTCTGGTGATAAATTTTAGTATGTACTCTATGCATGTGATGGAAAGCATAATGAAAATGTCTGAGTATCCAGAATGATGTTCAGTTATTTGTTCATACAACACAGGTGAGGCATTTCATGGCTAAGAAAGCACAAAGAAAATGTAACACTTGGAGTGGAGGGCTGGAGATCTCACAAGAGACATAAATGACAAAGACTGACAAGGCAGATATAAAAAACACAAAGAGAAACAAAAGACAGGATAGAGGAGAAAGTTTTAGGCATTAACTAAAATAGAAGGTAGACAAGACATTAAACAAAAAGCACAGAAATGGTATACATAATCAGGCAGAAAATGAAAAAGTAATCCTAGAAAAAGAAGAAAAACTCTTCTGTGTGAAAATTTTCTCCTGTCAAGTACAAAATACTCCCCCTTCTTCAAGTAATTCAAGTAATTCAAGAATTACTTGAAGTTATTAGCTCAATAAATCTGAGACTTACAGAGATTTTCCTGGGATCTTAATTATAAAAATAAAAATATATACTTCAGGTCCTTATTCCCCTCCTAAAAATTCAGACTAGAGTCAAAATCTGATACCAATCCATTCTGTATGCCTCCAAGGAGAAAGGAAATATAGTTGACTCTCATGAAACAGAACAAGTATCAAGTTACTAATGATGACTGCATATATGCAGTAAAGAACACAGGCCACAAACATCTGGCTCCGTAGAGTATGCAGGAAGGAGATGGCAAAAAACTTATGATTTGTGCAAATTACAGAAAAGGTACCTCTGGTACTTCTGCCTCATTGGGAAAGAAGTGTTGGCACATACCACCTCATCTACTGCACCCCACAGCTTTGTAACAATCTCAGGAAATCTCTCCCTTTCACCTTACATCATTCTCCAGATTATTATTAAACACGGAATACCTGATCTGATAACTCCATACAGCCTACATGTAATTTGAAAATTTGGAAAGTAGCTATTGACATTTCATTTAAAAGAGAAGGAAACACACATACACACAAAACAAACGAACACACACACACACAAAAAAAAAAAACAATTGACAAGGAGACTGAAAACTTGCAGCTACAGAGAAGACAAAGGCAGGCATGCTCCAAAGAAGAACCATCATAGTCAGGGTTTACTTTTGCCTCCATGCATGAGGTGACCAAATTGCTTATGGTTCTCTTACTCTAGAAGCAGCAGCATTAGTTTCCCAAGCAGGGTCAGTTACCATTTCCACTGAGAAGTGCTGAAGCTGGTATAAAATACACAACTATTTTCATTTTTATGGAGTAACCAGAGAGACGCTTTTCAGTGGCAGTCTATTTCCGAAGGCTGAAAGGCATAACAAAGGAAACACCATTATCAGAGAATATTTATCAGTCACATACTAGGGGAAAAACATGCAAGTAAATTCCCACAGAATATATATGCTGGCACGACACATTCATTTTCTTAGTAATAGCAGGCTTCATAAAGTTGATGTCTAGTTGCTTCTCTTTATACTAGCCAAATCAAATGTAATTCAGTACATTTCAAAGCATGTCAGATTGGTTACACAATAATTATCACTACAATAGCAGCCTTTTTGCCAGTTTTTTGCTTGCAGTGGAAAGTGTTATGGTTTAACCCTGCAGGCAGCTAAGCAACACACAACAAATTGCTCCATTTGCTCACTCCTCCACAGTGGGATGTGAGAGAGAATCAGAAAAAAAAAAAAAAAAGGAAAAAAATAATTTAAAAAAAAGTTGCTGGTTGAGATAAAGACAGTTTAATAGGACAGAAAAGGAAGAGATAAAAAAAAATAAGGTATGCACAAAACAAGTAAGGTATGCACAAACAAGTAAGGTATGCACAAAACAATGCAATTGATCACCAACTGATCGCCAACTGATGCACAGCCCATCCCTGAGCTCTGCTCTCCTCCCCTGCACACAGACAATCCCCCTTGCTTTATTATTCACCATGATGCCACGTGGTATGGGACATCCCTTTGGACTCTTTGGGTCACTTATGCTAGGCGTCTCCCCTCCCAGCTCCTGGTGCACCCCCAGCCTCCTCACCGTCAGGGCAGCACCAGAAGCTAAAAAGGCCTTGGCTCTGTGCAAGCACTGCTCTGCAACAACTAAATACATTGGTGTGTTATCAGCATCATTTTTCTCTTAAATCCAAAACACAGCAACATACAAACCACTAAGGAGAAAATTAATTATCTCAGCAAGAACCAGGACAATATCTTCATCAAGTCCATGCATCACACTTCCCCAGCATTCTGCATTATCCACCAGATGCTCCCAGGTCCTTGAGCAGAAGCAGTCCCACAGATAAGCAAGCTGGCTGGGCTTATTAACAGGGATTTAAACTAGATGTGGTGGGGGAAGGGGTTGTACCTCTGAGTGATGGAAGTGAACCTGGGAACACCACATTTTAGGAATTAAGAGGGAAATATCTGTGAATTGTCTCAGAAGAAATAGGAAGGGCTCCTCTGAAAAGGTTATGCAACTGATAGCACAGCTGAAATGTCTCAACACCAATGCATGCAGCATGGGAAACAAGCAGGAGGAGTTGGAAACCACTGTGCAATCAGAAAACTATGACCTGATTGCTATCGCAGAAATGTGGTGGGATGAATCACATAGCTGGAACACTGCAATAGAAGGCTACAGGCTTTTCAGAAGAGATAGGCAGGGAAGGAGGAGTCGAGATGTTGCTCTCTATGTTAGAGAATGGATTAATTGTGGATAGATGCCTCTGAGAAACAGCCATGGTTGAGTTGGAAGCTTGTGGGTAAAAGGACTGGACCAATAAAGGACACCTTGATGCTGGGGTCTACTACAGGCCACCTGATCAAGGGGAGCCTGTGGATGGGGCCTTCTTGCTTCATCTACAGGAAGCATCACACTTGCATGCTCTCATCCTGATAGGGGAACTTCAGCCACCTCATTGTCTGCCGGGAAAGCTACACAGCAGGCTGTAACCCATCCAGGAGACCCCTGAAGTGCATTCAGGATAATGTCCTGGTCCAGGTATTGGACAAACCAACAAGAGGAGAAGCGTTACCGGACCTGGTGTTCACCAATGCAAAAGAACTCATTAAAGAGGTTAAGAACAGAAGCAGTCTGGGCTGCAGTAACCATGCCCTGGTTGATTTTGTGATCTCAAGGAATATGGGCCTGGCAAGGAACAAAATCAGGACCCTGAAGATCCAATGAGTGAACCTGCAGCTGTTTAAATACCTAGTGGATGAGATCCCCTGGAACACTGTCCTTAGAGACAAAGAAGCTGAACAGAGTTGGCAACTCTTTAAGGACATGTTTCTTCGTGTGCAAGAGCTCTCCATCCCCATATGTAATAAATCAAGCTTGGATTTGAATCATTGTGTATTCTCACCCAACATCAAATCTCCTTCATGTACACATGAGACTTTTCTATATACTACCATATTACCTACCAAGTGCACCCTGATTCTTGAGTTAAAGCAACCCCATGGGTGGGTTTGCCTTTGCCCAAAGCAGGAGTAACTCAGACTGTCTTCCTACCACATTCTTTATGTGCACTACAGGGTCTTTATCCCCTTCTACAGAACAAGACAGGTTTGATTAGGCAGGTCTGGCTTGGTTGGCAGATTCCTAGTGCTGACTAACCAGGTGGGCTTTGCTAAACAAGTATCCCAATGTTTGAAAGTCCCACTGAGAGCATTGCTCTCAGTGTAGTCTTTAACAGTCTATTGTATCATTTGATTTTCCCAGAGGCTGGGGCCTGATAGGGGATGTGATACACCCATTCAATGCTGTGCTCTTTGGCCCACGGGTCTATGAGGCTGTTTCAGAAATGAGTCCCGTTGTCTGACTCAGTTCTTACTGGGATGCCATGTCACCATAAGATTTGGTTTTCAAGGTCCAGCATAGTATTCCAGGCAATGTCATGGAGCACAGAAAACATTTCCAGCCATCCGATGGCTGCTTCCAGCATTGTAAGCACACGTCGCTTGCTGTGGTGGGTCTGTGGTAGCATGATATAATCAGTCTGCCAGCCCTCCCCATATTTGTATTTCAGCCACCGTCCTCCATACGAGAGAGGCTTTAGCTGCTTGGCTTGCTTCCTTGCAGCATGTTTCACATCTGTGGATAACCTGTGCAATAGTGTCCATGGTCAGGTCTACCCCTTGATCATGAGCCCATCTGTATGTTGCATCTCTGCCTTGATGGCCTGAGGTTTCATGGGCCCACCAAGCTATAAATAATTCACCCCTATGTTTAGTCCAGATCCACCTGAGCCACCTCATCTTAGGAGCCTGATCCACCTGCAGGTGCTTTGATGTATTTCAGTGGCCTGATTCTTGGGTACGTAAGCATCTACATAGCGTACTTTTGCAATCAGGTTCTCTACCCAGGTGACAATATCTTGCCACAATGTGGCAGCCCGGATGGGTTTGCCCCTGCACTGCCAGTTGCTCTGCTTCCATTGCTGTAACCACCTCCACAGGTCATTTTCCACCATCTGTGAATCAGTATAGAGAGAGAGCACTGACCACTTTTCCCATTCAGCACTATCTAAAGCCATCCGGATGTCTTTTCACTTCTACACATTGTCTTATTCCACCTTCTCCTCCAGCAGTTTTTGCGACTTGTGGTGTAGGACTTCATGCAGCAGCCTTCCACCTCTGATACTTTCCCACAGTGCAGCAGCATCGGTGAACAGGGCATATTACTTCTCATTTTCTGGTAGCTTGTTGTACAGTAGGGCCTCTTCAGCAGGCATCATCTTCTCCTTTGGTGATATTACAAAATTTTTGCCTTCTGGCCAGTCCACCATCACTTCCAAGATTTGTGGTTGACGAATTTCCTATTCAAGCCTGTTGTATGATCAGTGTGACCCACTTACTCCACGTAGCACCAACTGCATGATGTGTAGAGGGGACACTCCCTCTGAACATCCAGCCCAGCCCTGACAGTCAGGCTGCCAGAGGAGCTGTGCTTCAATACCAACCCCTTCTGAAGCAGCTCAAACCCCTTCATATGTTGCCAATGTCTCATTTTCGGTTGGAGTATAGCAGGCCTTGAATCCTCTGTATCTGAGACTCCAAACCGTTAGGGGCTGGTGTTCAATGTCCCCCCATGCTTTCTGCCAAGGCTCCAGGTAGGGCCATTCTCCACAACTGTTGCGTAGAGCATGTTTTTTACATCTTGCCATGCCTGAACTGGCCCATGAACTGCATGAGCTATTTCCTATTTAATTTGTTCAAAGGCTTGTTTTTGCTCAGAGCCTCATTTGAAGTCATTCTTCTTCCAGGTCACTTGACAGAGTGAGCTTGGAATGTGCATTCTCCAAAAGCCTAAGAAAGTTTGTGTTTTCTTTTTGCTAGATGGTGGAAACATAGAATCACAGAATAGTCTAGGTTGGAAGAGACCTCCAAGATCACCGAGTCCAACCCCTGACCTAACACTAACAAATCTTCCACTAAGCCATATCCCTAAGCTCTACATCTAAACGTCTTTGAAAGACCTCCAGGGATGGTGACTCAACCACTTCCCTGGGCAGCCTGTTCCAGTGACTAACAACCCGTTCAGTAAAGAAGTTCTTCCTAATATCCAACCTAAACCTCCCCCGGCACAACTTTAGCCCATTCCCCCTCGTCCTGTCACCAGGCACGTGGGAGAATAGACCAACCGCCACCTTGCTACAGCCTCCCTTCAGGTACCTGTAGAGTGCAATAAGGTCACCCATGAGCCTCCTCTTCTCCAGACTAAACAGTCCCAGCTCCCTCAGCCGCTCCTCATAAGACTTGTTCTCCAGACCCTTCACCAGCTTCGGAGCCCTTCTCTGGACTCAACTCGAAAAGCTGCTATTTTGTTGATCACATCCACTGGGATCTGATGATGTCCGTCTTGCCATTTTATTGTCATTTTATATCCTAAAACTGGATCTCCTGTGCATGTCCCTTGAGCTTACTTTGTTTTGTGACAAAACTGGCTATCAGAAAGATTTGGATTTGGATTATTATCTTCCCTTTCTCAAACAGTTCTGTTGTGTCACCCCACACGTTGATATCAGCATACTGCAGGTGTTCAGGAACTTCCCCGTTCCAGTGCAGACTGGATCAGTCCACAGCAAATGGTAGGGCTGTTTGTCCAACCCTGGGGCAGTAGATTCCAGGTATACTGGAATCTACTTCATAGTAGATTCTACTACTCCATAGTAGATTCTACTTCAATATAGTTCAAGTGAAAGCAAGCAGTGGCCTGCACGCCACTGCCAAAGGGTTTGAAAAAAAATGCATTAGCGATGTCAGTCCTGGCGTAACACTTGGCTGCCTTTGACTCCAGCTCATAGTGAAGTTCTAGCCCATTTGGCATGACAGCACTCAGTGGTGGCATGTCTTCATTCAGGCCATGATAGTCCATTGTTACCCTCCACTCTCCATTAGTTTCACACTGGCCATATGGGATTATTAAAGGGTGAGCGAGTCTTGCTGATCACCCCTTGACTCCCCAGGCAATGAACCACCTCATAGCTGCGAATCAGGCAGTCTCGCTTAGTGCGGTATTGCCAGCCGTGTACTGTTGCGGTAGTGATTGGCACCTGCTATTTTTCAACCCTCAGTAGCCCACAATAGAAGGGTCCTCTGAGAGATACAGCAAGGTAGACAGCTGTGTAATTCCCTCCATCTCCAAGGCAGCAATGCCAAAAGCCTGCTGGTACCCTTTTTGGGTCCTCAAAGCAACTTCTCCTGAGGCAGTCTATGACAAGGATACACAGAGCCTCCAGGCCAGTCACCATGGGCTGCTTCTACTGCTCATTCCCACTTAAGCTTACTTTGACCTCCAATGCAGTTAGCTGTTGGGATCCCCCTGCCACTCCAGAGAAATAGATCGGCTCTGCCCCTTTACAGCTTGATGGCATCAGGGTACATTGTGCACAGGTGTCCACTAGAGCCTAGTAATCCTGTGGGTCTGATGTGCCAGGCCATCGAATCCACACAGTTCAATAAACCTGGTTGTGCCTTACCTTCACTTGGCCGGAGGCAGTGCTCCTCTAGTCCTGTTCATTGCATTCAAATTCATTACTTAGTTCTTGTAAGTGTGAATCAGACATCCCTCCATTAAGGTCAGAAATAAGATCAGCCCACCTACTCTCTCTGTAGAACATCTCACTGGAAATTAGAGCAGCCATTTTCCTGGAAGAACCTCCTCTTACTCTTGTTTTTCCTTGCAACTCATGTACCTGTGCCTCTAGCACTGAGGTAGATTTTCCCTCCTCATATCCTCCCTATGACCAAACAGATAAAACCACACAGTTGCACACGGCGTGTACCCGCTATATCCTTTCTCTTGAGCAGAGGAACACTTCGTCCTAATAGCTTAGACACTGGCCTTTATGGGTAGAGGAGAAAATTTACTCTCCCTCCAAGCTACTGAACCAGTTTCTCTACAATTGACATGCAGGTCTGCAGGGAGGAAGAGAGACTGTTCATATTTTCTGAGTTGGACACTCACTTTACTCAGTGTTTGTCCCTCTTTCTAGGTCATTACTGCCAATGACTTGGCATATGACAATGATGTGCTTCATACAGACTTCCACCATGTGGTTTCACCGCATGCACTTGACTTCATCTGGATCTTTGGACATCTGGAAAGGAAACACTGAAGGTATATTTAAGTTCCTGAAACATGTAGCTACATGAGAAGTTGCCTCCTTCCTCCACTATGTGCTAGTAACTTAAAGTGACTTGTACATCCTTGTCAAGGTACTCACGTTGGTAAGCACACAGTTTATTTTTAGAGTCCTTTCATGTTTGTTTTTTCCCCTTTTCTCATTTTGTATGCATAAAGTTAGGCTATGGATAAGGCTCTCTAAAAGTCCTGACTGTGTTTTTCAGGACTAATAACCTTGCCTGTACAGGCTACAAAACACATCTGAATGGACATCAAATGTGTCACACAGACTTTGAAGAGCACTGAAGATGACTACTGCCAGCTAGGAGCCAGGAATTAGGGCAACTGTGCATATTGGTGCTTCTGTAACACATCCTAAGGTGCAGAACTCCTTCCACATAACCTGCTTGAAAGCTCATGTATTGCATACACAAATTCAAGATCCATTTCAGGGATCAAATATTTCAATGAATTATACTCACTGCTGCAGTAAGCACAAATTTACTGCTTTTCTGGATGAACCCTAAAATCAAGAATCAGGAACAACAATTTTTAAGCCTGTGTGGTGGTTTTACTCGGGTGGGCATCCGAGCTCCGCCACAACAGCTCTCTCATTCCCCCTCCTCAAAGAGAACGGGATAGAAAATAGAATGCAAAGGGCTCAAGCTTTGAGATAAGAAAGGGAAGATTGCTCAACAATTATTGTGACAGGGAAAAGAGAATAGGGAGATAGTAGGCAGCAGGCAGCAGCTCTCCAGGAACTGCTCCCACACGGCTCCGTACCACGGGGTCCATCCCCCAGGAGCAAACTGCTCCAGCACGGGTCCCCCACAGGCAGCAGCTCCTCCCAGCCCCCCTGCTCCTGCGTGGGCTCCTCTCCACGGGCTGCAGCTCCGGCCCGGGGCCTGCTCCTGCGGGGGCTCTCCATGGGCCGCAGCCTCCTCCAGGCCACATCCACCTGCTCCAGCGGGGGCTCCTCCACGGGCTGCAGCGTGGAGATCTGCTCCATGTGGGACCCATGGGCTGCAGGGGGACAGCCTGCTCCACCAGGGGCCTCTCCACAGGCTGCAGGGGAACTGCTGGTCCAGCACCTGGAGCACCTCCTGCTGCACCTGCCTCAGGGTCTGCAAGGATGTTTCTTACTCCTTGCTCTCCCAGCTGCTGTTCCACAGCATTTTTTTTTTCCCCTTTCTTAAATCTGCTCTCCCAGAGGCACAAATAACATCGCTTATTGGCTCAGCTCTGACCAGCAGCAGGCCCCTTATCTAACATTGGGCAGCTTCTGGATTCTTCTCACAGAAGCCACCCCTATGGCCCCCCACTACCCAAACCTCACCACATAAACCCACTACAGCTTGACTGATATTTGCAAAAATTGCTTGGGCAAAGATGTAAGGCCTCAGATGAGAAAGGAGTAAAGTCCTGCCCAACACGTCCTTTCATCCAGGACACATTTTAATACAAAGCATGAGACTGAAATAAGAGCAAGAGTTGGAACTTCAGGTAACAGCTACATGCAAATCCTTCAAAATTTTATTATGTTGGTGGGCACAGGTCATCCAGAACAAGCTCCCGGAGGCAGTGTGTACTGCAGCTATCTCATTAACATTTTTACAAAAAAAAAAAAAAAGACAACAACAGTAACTGCAGTATCAGACTGTTGTCTGATACTGGTATACTGTTGTATGTTGGTATTTACATTCACTGAAAGGGTGCTTTGATTATAAGGGAAAATATAGATGCCTGTTTCATATGGAAAAGCCAGTTATTTCAACTTTTTCCACCATGGAAAAAAAAGGCACGTCAAACTGTCTATGTAGAGACAGAAATAAAGAGCAAATACCATCAAAAAGTAGGTGGAATGTATGAAGTTTTACTCAACACCTTAAAATCAGATTTGTTTTTAAAACACAGATGACAGCAGTTCTTGATTAAATAGAAGATCTTACCTTCTTCTATCCCTGCTGGAGATTTGTATTATGTCTCCTAAAACAAAACAAGACAAACGGTTTATTCAGGTTTTGCACCCTTTTTTCCTGTACAGAGGAGGGAATGCTACCATTACGTGCTGCTCTTGAAACTCTCAGCAATAAACAGTCTAAAAATTTAGTGTGACTTCTCCTTAAAACTCATAGAAAGGGTAAACAGTTTGAAAATGACCACCGCTAGCCCTTAATTATATCAACAAAAATCTTACTGGCCACAAGAAATTGTACCATAATGCAAAACAAGCCTCATTTATGCTTTCATGTAGTAACTGAAAGACTGTATGCAACTTAAGGGCCATCTCAGACAGAACAAGCAGCAAAAATAACATTAGCTTACATACTTGGCTTGTACTTTCCATTAACCTGCTGCTAGATCCAAAAGAGCTAAGAAAAGTATATAATTTGATAGTCTCTAATTTGATAGTCTCAAATTCTGCAGGTCTGTAAAACATGCTCCACATCTCAGGTACTACAGATTACACAGAGCTAGATCAACTCATACATGCAACAAAATAGATCTGCTAAAAGGAATGAATGTAGCTGAAACTTTGCTGAAGAATATGGTACTTTTCCATGACTTGTAGTACCAGCATCAAAATTACAACTAAAAAGCTCTGTTCTAACAAAGCCAAAAATTAAGGCTGATCAGTAAGGCAGTTTGTGAAACAACACAGGCAATGGTTTCCAGCAGGCGTAACCTCTGAAAGTTTCCTGCCTGATCTATTATCTGTTACCTCACAACAAAATTTGCTTTTTAAGATGTATAGGTAAGAAGCCAAGTAATTCTTCACTGGGTGGGAACATTGAGTCATTCTTCAGAAGTATTCATCTTCTTGAAATCAGCACTTCAAAAAAAATGAGAAAAACAATATACAAAAAAGTAATTAAGTGTGTATCAGAAAGAAGACAATGCACACAAATTTTTCAAATTCCTGAAATTTAAAAACTTAATTATAACAGCAATTCAGTATTCTGTAATTTTCAGTAATAAATCCTGCTAAAGCCACTGACTGACTGCTCATTTGAGATTAAAACTGTTTACCTGTTCTCTTATACCTAGATTTAAGAACCAAATGAAAATAGAAATACACTTATGATATACTTATGATTGAAAGGTTAAAAGAGACTCCCCCCCATTCGTTTTCTTTTTTAGCATGGGCAAGAATTGCAACCCTGACAACATAATGAATTATTTTTTTTGGAAGGTAAAGCACATACACATGAAGAATCAAAATATGTTAATTCTAATTGATTGGAAGAGGACCAAAAAAAATAGCCCAAAGCAAATTGTTTTGCCACCACAGAACAGCTGCAAAAAGTTGACAGCACTCTTTCTCACCCTGCTTAAAGTTACAGATCTCAGCCTGGCAGAGTGAACTAGAGCTGTAAACTCTTGGCAATGAAAGCATAAGTATTTGATATAATAGTCTATATTAGATACATAATAATGTTTTGTGAAATCGCTACCTTCCCTCTTGCAGAATACATAATGGCATGTCCTCCATTTCATATGACAAAATGCCTTCCCTAAGATTTTATTCCTAGAAAAATATTCTTGCCCCATTTCACAGACACATCTGCATTGTTGGTCTCCAACATGTACCTAGTTACTTCAAGGCAACTCTAGTTGGCATCAGTTGAATTTAACTTCGAAAAGGCTGTTTTTATGTATTAAAAGGTGGAATTAAAAATGGCCTGCACAATCTAGTCTGAAGTCAATGATGTCCTTGCTTAGAGGAGGAATTTGGGGTAGATGACCTGCCAAGATCCTTTCCAAACTGGATGTTTCTCAGATATGGCTCATTCTTCATACTTACACAGAAACTTTTGAAAAGTAAAAAAAAAAAAAAAAAAGAAACAAGTATTTTACCCATGTTCTTGCATGTAGTTTTAATTCAATGTGGTCTTGCACTTAGGAAGGTTGAGCAATTTGAAAAAGCCGTTATGAAGTATATACAACAAAGCATAACATACGAACCAGGCTTCCTTTGTGTGCCTCTTCAGTGAATTACTTCAAAATATTTACAACAAATTCTCACTTTATTTGATTGCTTTCATTCTAGACACTAAATTCTCCATTAACAGTATTTCAAAACAAGTTCCCAATTTCACTACACTTTCCATTTCAATGCTTACGTATTTTAAAAAAAACATGAAAGTTACTTTAACCATAAAGCAGACTTGCAAATGATTTCAAGTCAGAGCTTATGAACAGCAACACTTTTTCACTGTTTTGCCATTACTACTTTCCATAAATGGTAGCTACTATACAATGCTTAAAGATTAAATGCACACCAATTTACAGTATTTGAAGATAAAGACTTGCTACAGGGAAGTGTGAAGAAGGTAACAGACTCATATAATTTAAAAGTGACTCCCCACATGCCTGCTTTATTTGCTAAAATCACACCCCCCTGCAACACTTTTCATTATATTCACTGATGAAGCCAACAAATAAGTTATTTAGAATGACCAAAACTCATCTTCAGACTGACAGACTTAATTTTTTTTACTAGGTGAAGAGTGCAAAAACGGTACATTTCAGTATCTGCTTGCACATGAACAGATTGAATTCTGCTTCACAAAATATCTAATCCATCAGAGACTTTAAGCAAAGGACATGAGTGCTAAATCTTAAGTAGGTAATTTCGTACATATCCCTCCAATCTAGCAAAAGAGAAACTTCAGAAATGGCCAACTGATCATTTTCCTCTCAGTACACTGTGAACATTGATACTAAATACATTTGCAAGATTATTCTACTCTTAGATGGAATAAAACTAAACTGAAGTTATGAGTGGAAAGTGGTCTAAGAATGGCACTTACACATGCACACAACAGCTTCTAATTTTCTTTTATTCACACACTTTAGTTACTGTAAGCCTTGTGAACAAACTGCAAGACAGCCACATTTTTACATTCTGTGCAACTTTATCCCCAAAAAAGTTTTTATTTTTTTATAAAGCAAAAGATCCATCTTCTGCCACACTGCAGCAAATTAAGCTTATATACTTGTAAATTATGTGATTTATGTCTACTTAAGTTACTTTTACAGTTTCTGTTTTGCTGACAGGTCCATTAACAGTGAAGCTGAAAACACTTAAAAGACCAGTAAGCCCAGTCTCACGTTTCCAAGTTCCTACAACTCATGAAATAAATTCCTTTAAACTGTCTAGCAGTCCAAATTAAATATCAGATACGATGTTTATAGAGCAAAGATCAAGAATTCATATCCATTCAATAAGTCAGTTAATCAGTAAGAGGAAAGGTAAATCCTCATTCCAACCATATTTGAAATTATCCCCTTTTGTATGACTGCATATTATATTCGTGTTTATCATTTTAAATTTAAACAGTACTTTTTGAATGGCATTCATCTAAATTTCCAGTTTTGAAAAAAAGTTCTTTTACAAGAATCCACAGAATGGATTCTTCAAGCTCTACTTTCTATGCCATTTTAACAATAATTAGGTTAGTATAACTCAATTATGTCCACTGTGCTAAATTGACACCTGAACAGATTAAGAAACATTTTGAAGCAGTGTTGAGTAGATAATTTTGGTGAGCTGTAGAACAGCCACATGCAAGGTATACTGTACTATGACAGCTCCAAATCCTTTATAAAAACCTAGCATTCCTTCTTCACGTTTTATAGTATTTATGCAGTCTCTCATCCCCTCATACTGAGTATTGATCGGAAGCACTTCATAGCCAAGGTCTGTATTGTCAATTATTGTGCGTGTCCCTTGAATATGAAGGCGGTGTAAAACTGTCTCCAGCGGGTAAAGCATGACATCAGCACAAAGGCTAGCAGCAAAGCTAGCAATAAGTTCAGGAAAATACGCATCCAGCATGCTCTGCACAGAAGTAGAGCTCTCTGTTGGAAGGTTGTGGGAATTATCCCTTTTCAGAACAAACAAAACAAGCTTCTGGATGATGGAACTGATGACATAGTGAAGAACTCCATGTACGGCAGTTGGAAAAATCAAGACCATTAGAGGAAGGAGACGCTTGCTGTGAGGTACTCCCAAGCCTACAACTCTGCCAATTCCTTCTTTCACACAGTCCAGAATACCAGGATTGTCTCGAATGATTTCACTCTACAAGTAAAAAGGATTAGTTACAACTTGTGCTGCCCATTTCCAAACCATGCTGACATTACCACTGCTGAATTTTATCTTAAGATAGTTATATTTGCATACGACTATGTCTACACAGCTTTACTGATATTATAAAATTCTCTGCTTTAATGTTCTTGGTAAGTAGCATTCTTAATAGCAATCTGGTAAATGTGCTGTAAAAAAAAAATGAACCCACCTTAAAGAGCCTCCTTTTCATCTATGTTCCACTTATTTGTGTTATTAGCAAAGAAATACAACTTTCAGCTTACCACTGAAAGTATCACTCTGCACAACAATGATCATGTACTGAAAATGTCTAATTCTGAACTCAAATCCCAGGAAGCATTTACTAAAGTTAAAAATCCTTTGCTGTAAGGTTTTTAACTCTAGTCTTTGATCTTGTGTGCGCATAACAAAGACTTCCTCAACTGAACCTCAACTAAGTTGACTTGAAAGATCATCTTTACTTGGAATTTAATAAATTCAGCCATTGATATTTCCATTTTACTTTTGGAGTCTAAAACAGCATTTTATACATGCTACCTCTCAGAAAAGAAATAATTTTGTTCATATAGCATAGAATTATTTATTTTATTATTTTATTATTATATTCCACCTATGCTTGCATGATTAAGCCAAAAGATGTTGTTTCCCCTCCTAATGCTTATACAGATTTGGTGTTTTATCATTACCGTTACATCCAAAATTCAAGATCTGGGAGTTCTCCTCAAATACAGAGTACATGCTGGCTATGTCTTGATCATATGCCAGTACAAAACTAGAACACTCATAAGTAAACTGGGGAAAGATGAATGGCATTTATGATCTGTCTGCCAAAGAGATAAGCTAGTTCAACTACCTCAGAATATTTTGTTGATCCAGTCTTTAAATGCAAGTAATACATTATAACTCCTACTGAGATCTGTTGTCCCTTGTATCACTATCACTGCATTCAAAACTGTGCTTGATTTTGTCAAACGCGCCACCATGTGGTTTGATATGTACAAAACATAAGGAATGACATGACTACAAACTTTTACCACTTAAATCTATTTTGATAAAATATATTTACTTGGAGAAGTGTGTCTATTAATGGTAGGAATTGTAGGGTTTATCAGAGTTAAGAAAATCGAAGTTAACATGAGCCTCTTAGTAACAAATCCCACAATCTTTAACTTTCATAGTCTGTAATTCGTAATTGTCCTCTTGCAAGCACAGAAATATAAACCGGTTAAGACAGGTTGCCTCCCTGCAGTGATGAATACAGCATATATTACGGACAGATGCTAACTAAGACTACTTTTTCTGTGTTTCTGTCGAGGAAATTAATGATTATGCCTCCAGGAACTGTAGGCTACGTTTCATACAGCACAGATACATCCATTCAATAAAATACTGACACACAGCTGAACCCACTAAGCCTAAAATCCTATCAGACCTCACTAGGATTACTGTCATAAACAATGCTTTACAGAGATGATCACTTGTTTAAAAGTTGGGGTTTTGGCTTTCTGCTCATTTTCCAATTAAGCATTGCTTTCTAGCAAAAAAAATAATTTGAATCTGTTTTCTGGTAACAAGGTACTTAATCATGTCTGGTCTACCACTTATCGGTAAAACTACCACACCCAACAACACAGCTAACATTCCCTTGTTCAAAACCACAAGCAGCACCTGAACAAAACATTTTCTGTGGCTCAGTAGAACTCAAGAAACAGGAACATTATTCTATCACTGTTTCAAGTTCCAGGATTATGATTTGCTCAGTGTCAAGCTCTTCCTCAAGACACAAAAGCTTCCTAAAATCATCTCAGTAGGAGACCAAAAAAATCTCGCTATGCTTTCACAAACTCTGAGATCCACTCAGGCTAGATCTCTGGAACATTGTTTCCAAAACAATGCCGCAAGAGAGAGGAAGGGTGTTTCTTAAATATAAAGCAATTTTAGATAATGTGGGCTTCTCGTTTGAAGTATAACTACCCTACATTCTCCCCATGGAGGCACCATCAATCTCACCTATCCTGTTAGTACAAAATGTTGCCAGATCATACAGCCTTCCTAGTGCCTTCTAAGAAATTTGGATCCTCTGCATAGATCAGTCCATTAACAGTCCATACCTCTCCAGTACATGCTGGAACTAAGTCAGACTTCTTTGCCTGTTCTCCACAGAAAACATACCATTACATAGACACACACCAGTAGTCCAACTGCAGGTTTCAGCAGTTGGGTCTGAATCAGTCCTGACTGTACTTACAACTTGCCTGAATGAAAGTGGTTACTTTGGAGAGTGAATGACGTGAGTGACTATCCTGCATCACCTTCCACATGAAAGCTCAACTTACAGTAAGAGTGCCATTAGCAGCACAAAGAGACTTTCATAATTAAGAGTAACTCATTTTATGGATATAGCTGGAAGAATTATGTTGGACTGTACGTAAACCTGTCTTTCTCTCCCCAGAGACACAACAACTCACTGAAAGATAAACTGCAATACAATGCTATGGGTTACTCTGTACTGTTACAGAGCAAGTATCCCAGATAACACATCCAGATTTTCCTTAAATTTATTTTGAAGGAAGAACTTAGGTGAAAATTTAAAAGCAAAAGCTGACTGGATGAAAACAAGTCTGAAACAGTGGAGTTCAGTATTTTGACAAAACAAAGCTGAATTACCAGAACAGCTTTTTAATTATTACAAGTGAGTAGTCATGCTAATAACCTACCTAGCAAGCCTTTTATTACCTTCTTAAAGACTTCTCTATGATCTCTCTTCTTCCATGTATGGATGTAACATTCTTATTTAACACACAATATATTCCAACTGTTTGTATTAAGCATGCTTTGATTCTAGACTTCCACTTAAGATGGCACAACCAACACAACCAACATACCTATCACAGTAAAATTTATCAGAGCTGGTAGGTCACACAGCCTTGAACAAAACAGATACAACTACTATAACCCAAAGCCAAAGTCTCACTTCTCCACATAATCTATTTCATAAAAAGAATAACAATATCTTTTAAAATGCTGTATATACACTTGTAAATTACCTGCACAGTTTCAATCAGGCTTGCAGAATAAAAAGGCATTGCTACCACATGTGTTAACCTGTAGAAATTAACAAAAATGAGAATTATGTACACAACAATACTATAGTTTTATCCAACTCTGTGCCTGAAAGCAGATTCAGTTATTTAGCTAGTCATGCCTGAGGGAAAACTAACAAACCATAACTCAATTATTAAAACACAAAATAAGCTGCCAAGATGTTCTGAAGTTCTGTTAAATTCTATTCTCATGTGACAGATCAATTAAAGACTCTCAGATACCAGAATTCAATTACCAGAAGAATTTGAATTTTAAATTAGTCTGGGTCCATACAGATACAGGAGAATCCAGTACAAGAAAATCTGACAAACTGGCACATGCAATCAACATGGTTCAAAAAAAAAAAGAAGAATTTTAGAATTACCATTAGTACCCTGTCAAGTAACCAGAGCTGCAGATTATACTGCCATACATTTAATAGCTTTACTATTATTGTTTAGACAATAAAAAAGATAAGGTAATAACTACAGCTATACTTACCCTTTGAGCAGAAGGTGTCCACCTATCTGTTTGAGGTTCCATTTATGTGAGAGCTCTCTAAAAAGAAAAGGAGTATTTACTGTACTATGGATAAGAACAATTACCCAAGGATTTCTTTCAACATCCAGTTTTCATATTGGTGTTCTACTATTACTCTACAGATGTGTCTTTCCACTACAGGAAATCCTGCAGTCACCTATGCACATTTAGTAAATCATGCTCAACTTTCTAAATTTAGATATTCTAGATATTTTAACAAATAAGCTTTTAATTATTAGTAAGGTGTCTGTAGCTCTCACAGCTACTACCTCTAGTGTTCTGCATTTATTTTGCATTCTAATATACTACCTCTTAAAGCCATTTTCAAGGAATATTGGAAGTTTTAGTATCTCCATAGTTTTCCTTTACAAAAGTCGTCTTTATCATGTTCTGGTTTGGTTATGTTCTTTAGTCAAGTACACTTGACTAGAACCCCACACTAGCTCAAGGACATACATTTTCATACATATTCAACTGCCATACATTTCATAAATACTCTACATATAATGTAAGGATATTTCTACCTGAAATACTGGACACATTTGACTTGATTTTTTTTTAAATAAGCTCTAATGTATTCAGTTTAAGTTCTTGTCCAGAAATCAGACTCGCACACTGCTTTAATGCAAGAAAGAAAACTTTGTTCTTTGAAGAACTGTTGATAACTAGGAGGTATCACTATCTTAAATACATAGAATTTCACTTCCTCCTGAAGTTACACAAAAGTTTTAAGAACACCTAGGTGGCACTTCTGTTGTAAGGAATAACCTCCACCTCCCTGTGACAGCCAAATGATGCATGCTACTACTCAAAAGGAAAGCATCCAGTAGAAAACTGCAGTGCGATGTATGCACAAGACAACCATTTGAGCCAGATCCTTTCCCCAACCTGGTTGTGACTGCTCACATACTGTGGTCGTACAAGGAGCGGGGTAGCACTGAGGAAGTTGCTATCTTTTACTAACTTTTGATTATCTCAAAGTCTCTCTGAATTTCACTAAAAGTTTTAGTGACTTTATGCAATAGTATCTTTCACATGTGCTGCATACTCTGAAAGCATCCGTAACAAAACTGACAGAATGCTATTACATGCTGACATGCACAGTCAGCCTTTTATGTTAAGCTCTGGACCATTATAAAACAAAACACTGATAAAAAGCCTACAGACAAAAAGGCTTTCTCACACATCTCAAAGAAGAAAGACATCACTGTTTTAACATAACTCTGGAATTGTAATTCAAAATAGGAAGAGTTACAAATCAAAATACTAAACATCTAAACTGGTACAGTGTAGGATAGACACAGGCAGAGTGGTGAATCTCTTTAAATGAAGTCACTCGTTTTTTGGTTGTATTCCCTTTGTTCAGTATTCTGATAACATAGATACAACTGTTAGGAAGGAGAAGAAAAGACAGTGCTGACAGCCACATGAACTCTTACTTAGCACATCTTTTAATTTATTAGTGCTGGCTACTCTATCTTCTCACCTACCACAGAGCAAGCAGTCAGCAACAGCTCATTAGCTATGCATGTTTTCTGTGTTTAGATTAATGTAACCAGGACTTTTATGCATCATATTTGCTCATACCACAAAATGAAAGAAACACCAATTTTGTGACAGTGGAATTATACTGAAGACCAGCTTCGAGTATTGTCTGTATAGTTAGACCAGTAAGCAAACGTGACTTCCACAAAGTCTCTCACTGTTTAATTACAAGGCTGTCTTTGCCAAGACAACCCCATAATGCTAAAACCACCTATTTAATTTCAGTTGATTAGAGCAATCAGACAAATTTCAACCAACCTTGTATTTCTCACTGTGTGAATACAAGTCAACAATTGATGATCGTTCTGTTAGCTACAGTAAGAAAAAAAAAAGCAGTACCTCGGCAATGGTGTAAATTCACTGACGATGCCTTCTGTTCCCAGGGTTATTCCCTGAACAATGAATGTGCTGCCCATTCCTTTCCAAAGAGCTCTTGGACCCTGTGTTTTGAAATACATAGTTATATTCATGCAATGTAATACTCAAAGTATTTTCACCATCTCACTGATTTTTATAGATTTTCAGCAAATCCAAGCTGCACAGAGGTACAATTCTACTGTTAAACTTCAGTATCATGAAATCCAGGGGATGATTAACTTTCAACTCTGAAGAAAGTTGTATTAATAGATAACTTCAGTTGTCAACAATCTTAGAGACAGCTATCTTATCCTATGCCATAAATTTAACACTATTTCAAATGAACAAAATTAACTGGAGATGTTAAAACACTCTCATAAGGAATCCAGAAACTCTTTTCTCAATGTTCACTGATCTGAGTATCAAAACTTACATTCCACCCCATTCCCTAAGACTATGCAGAACTCAAAATTCATACAATACTGTCTTCAGAAGTAGTCATCTAACACTGGATAATCTCTTTATCTATGTAAAGATTAATGATTTTTTATATTGCTAACTGAAAAACAACTAGTTTGAGGGACCCTTTTATTTCCTAACATCTACACACCCTTCCCACCAAGTAACAGTTTTCCTAAGAAAAGGTTACCTAAGAAAAGGTTACATTTACCTTCTTGCAACATTTCTGCAGCTGTAAATATAACATTCCCTTCCAATTGCCACCTGTTTATCAACCATCAGCTGCATAAAGAGCTACAGATGTCAGTATACAAACATACTCAGACACAGACTGGCACCACACACTGACCTGTGTCTTATTGATGCTGTACATAATATTGACAATAGTAAATGGAGTGAGATGGTAATTCCGAGCATGATAATTAACCTGTTAAAAATATAAAGAGAGCAGCTTTATAAACACACAAGTTACAACTCTGAAGAAAAAAACACTTCACTTTTGTAAAGGTCAAAATGACCAACATATGAATAAATTCTCAATGAAATTTAGGGAAGCAGGCAGACCTTTCAAATGTTTGTATGCTGAAAACGTAAACAAAAGAGCATAAAACAGAAAATGTTTGAAACAAAATATCCTGCTAGTAAATGGGATCTGAAAGCTGTTTCAGAGATGAAGAACTCATTTGCTGTAATTTGTCATTATCCAGACAAAAAAAGAATACTCTAGTTAAGTTTCAGAACAGAAAACGTGTACACTACAAACAGAAACATGACAATGCTGCAGCATCTCCTTAAAGTTATAAAGCTTCGTTATACTTTACAGAATATGATGACAAAAAATATCATAGTACACAAAAGATTGGACTGGAAGAGGTAATATAAAAGATATACCTGACACTGACGACGTAGAACAATGCAAGGATGTGCCAACACATTTTCTGTAAATAAGCTTTAAAAGAAAAGTGTATTTAAAGTATTGGAAGCAACTGTAAATCTATTAGAAAAGGCTTGTTATTGTTCTCTAAGAACATTAGATCTGTACTTGAAAAAACTATACATTACTCAGTGAATTAATCAGGCATTTTGGAGGGCTACCTCACAGTATACCAATACTACACAGGAACAAATACAAAAATACACAACACATATATGGTCTTTCTCATAGTGAATATATGCATATGTATGTATTTCCCATAGACAAAACAGTGCACCAGAATTCTTAAGCCTTTCCTGTGTAAAATATGAGGAGACAAGACCAGGCAGAGGCAGGATATTGGAAAGATAGCTTAGTTTTCAGTTTTATGTTAGTTCTGCACACTACAGGATTAGTCAAGACCTTCTCTAGCAAAGCTAGTGAATGGTACCAACAGCTACTTTTGAATTTCAGTTACACATTTCTCATCAGAAAATGTTACTGTCCCATCATCTTTCCTCCTAGTTCCAGGAACAGCATTCAACCAAGCTTCCACAGGAAAAAAAGTTTCCTAGTTCTAAAATAGGATTTCTAGTCACAATCACATACAGAAACTCTTAACTGATTCTCAAAGTATCTGAGTGGGCTCTTATCTGCAAGTGGCTCCAATCTGGCCTATTGTTTAGAAAATTAAGACCTCCAGAGTTTACTTAAGCATTCCAGATAACAGCTCTGACCACCAGCTTACTGGATCATCTGGTGCAGGTGGGAGGGACTCTGGATAAACAAGTATTAAATTACACAGAAAAGTACTAAGCCTGCAGTTTCATAAATTATTGAGCTAATCAGCAGTTTGCTGCTAACAAAACAGGTAAAGCTTTCCTCATACTCCATTTTCTACCTATTTAGCTCTTCTGGTAGCCACCCCAACTAACCTTGCAAAAACTAACCTTTTCTTTCAGATGTTTTCTATGAGATTTCTGACTCTAACCATGTCACAGCAGGTCTGATGAGTAACCGGCCTGCTGCAAATGCAAAAGCCTAGGCTGGTAGAATTGATCTCAGCAGTGACATACATAATGTTGATCACCTCTCTTGACCAAAACCTGCTTTATAGTCCTAGAAGACATAGTACTCAGGATGTGAAAAACAACTGTCATGCTTGATTAATTTAAACTAAATGTTTTGAAGGACAACTGAGCCATACTAACATCTCTGTGAAAGAGATCAGCATGCTCCTGCCCTATGGCTTCACTCTTTACTGCTCACACCTGAGCCCATTAGCTTGATAAGGTTGGAAATAACTCTTAACATGTGTGGCCTGATTTCCAACCTCTTCAATGCTACTGTAACAAAAAGGCTGATCCATGCACAAGACAAACCACTGTAAGGGAAGAAGTGGGAGAAGGAAGACAGTTTCATGAGATGGGAACTCACTGCTTGCCAGAAATGGTCATTCCTATTCCCTCTTCTTTATCCCTTCCCTCTCCTATCCTCTGCTGGCACTACTTCCAGGTGACTGGCTGGCTATTGCAGAGTCAGCTCCCAGGTCAATTAACTTGCTTCATAAAACAGCAAAAAAATCATCCAGCTCTTTTCCCTGTCTTTGCCTTTTAAATGAGTCAAATTGGTTAAACCAAGTTCTTAGAGTCATCAAGGGTGACAACAATAGGGTAGAGAGCAGGACAGGCTAGAGGCCAGGTAAGAGGTCTTTCTCGTTGAAGAGAAGTACACAAGAGGAACCTCAACTGCACAGGAAACTGTGCACGTTGGAATCCACCACTTTCAAAAATACTACCAGTAATTAGTATCAGCATAATAATGAATAAAATGGATATTAGACTACTTGGCTAGATCAGTATCACTAACCCAAGATACACTGATATTATACTTAAGGGCATTATCTTGTTCTTAGGAAACCTTCACATTATCTAAGTATATGTACAAAACGCGGCAAGTGTGTGAACAGTTTTCTTGTATGACTTTGAGATTGCTGTGAAAAAGAATTTCTTACATTCACTGTTCCTACAGTGATTTTGAGAAACATTTCAGTTAAAGAAAAATCAAAACCTAAATGGATTTTAGGTGGTAGATTTCTACAGGCACTTCAGCTGCATAAGTCTACTGGCATAAAAAAATAACAAAAACGTATGTGGGATTATATGACAGCTACAGTCTTACTACAAAATAATCACTTAAAATTAAATACACAAGTCTTACCTTGCAAGGCCAATACCAAAGCCTGCAAATCTGTTCAACTGTTCTGCAAGACATGAAAACAGAATATACAGCATTGATAATCAAGAAGGGTGGAGGAAAATACCATGCACTCCATCAAACAAACAACAAAAAACAACAACAACAAAAAACCACTGTTTTATACTGTACTTGCTTCAAAAATTTAGAAGTACTAAACAACAACATTTACGAGAACTTAGCAAAAGACATATAACACTATTCACCCAGGAATATTTGCACTTTGGACTACGTTTGAATTCGTGCACTCTTTTATAAGATTTTTATTGTATTAAAACAGCTTAAGGAAAAAAAGGAGTCAGAGTGAACGACTACAGTAAAACACAGAATCTTTTAATATCCAAAAGAGCTAACTCCAACCAACCACTGAAACAACTAGCATAAATGACAAGTTTGCAACAGCTCCAATGCACAAACTTGCATGTCTAGGGTGAAATTACTATAAAAATCAAAGATGATAAAAAGAGATAGACTTGGGGTAAGGTAGCATAACATGTACAACATGATTTTGTAATCATTAGTCTACCTCCACTCCTTTGCAAAAAAATAGATACAAGAAAAACTTGAAAATTGCAACTAGAATAATGGGTTCAGTTCCCTGTTGTTTGCTAACTTACATATTTACACCTTGGGAATTACCTGAACAGGTTTTTAAGAAGAGCAGTATCAGTACTGTAAATACAATGCAGAATTAATATTCAGCCCTGCAAACTACTGGGTGAAAACAGACTGTAAATACGGGTAGTTGCAGTAACCTCAATGGAGCTCCACAAAGCCCTCCTGCAAAGAATGATAAGACTCTCCACTTGTAGAGGCTGGACTCAATGATAGGGCAACTCCTTTATCAGCCCTCTAAAATGCAGAATCAACATAACCTCCATGAGCAGATAGGCCAGAAAAAGGTGGAGTTGGAGTATATATGATTGGTTGTGTGTTAGGTAATGCTTTCAAGGATGAAAACTCAATTAAGGGCTTTCAGTGACAAAAGCTCAATTAAGGGCTGTACGCAGACTCAGTGGTGGACTGAAAAATCCCACAGAACTGCAGGGTGAAAAAACATTCATCCATGATACAATTTATTTTATCTACGCAAGTCTTTCATAAAACTTTGATGCTCAAGCATACATACGTTGCTCCAGAACATCCTTGTAATTAAAGCAGCCTAGATTTACAGACTTTCTCTTAGTTCATGCCAATACCACAACGGCATACAGCGACTGCACTTCTGAGGGCTTCCACCGTCTCCCTGGCAGTGACTAGCACACACTCGGAACGAGGTTTCTTCCTCACATACTACCAGCCCCACGGCTCCTCCACCAGCAGGCACGATGGCGGTTCTCACTTCCGCAACCCACGCCGTAACCCCTGTGCATTTCTCTCAAGGTGACAACGAACCGGCAGGGACACAACGCGGGACACCCGCGCTGACTAACACGACACCCAGCGGCACGTAACGGCCGGCGCCCTGTCGTCCTCCCGAGCACCGCCTCCGACAGGCCGGGGGAGGCCAGCAGGGCCGCGCCCCGTGCCGTGCCTTACCGGCGCCGGGTCCGGCCGCCCCGAGGCCGGGCTCCTCGTTGAGGCCCAGCGGCGTCCCCGCGCCGTACGGCGGCGTCTTCTCGCCCCAGTGCAGGTTGCGGCTGCCGGGGATGTCGGGCGGGCTGCTCACCCAGTGGCCCGGCTCCGAGGCCCTGCCGCCGGGGCCCGGCTCGCCCCGGTAGCCCAGCCCGTCGAAGCCGTCGGGGCGCCGCGGGTGCATGGCGGGGATGGGGGGGGCGCAAGGGGGAGGCCGCTCCCGGCGGCCCAACGGCCCGCGCCCGGCCGCCCCGACCGCCACTTCCGGCTGCCCGCGCCCCGCTGCAGCCCAGAGCGGGGGGCACGTGACCACGGAGGGGGCGGGGCTTGCGGGCGGGAGGGCCAATGGCAGGCCTCCCCCGGCCTTCCCCCGTCGCTGGGCGCCGGCTCCGTCCTACCCCCGGGGCACGGCCGCCCTCCAGCGGCGGGCAGGCGCCATCTTGCCCAACGTCTGCCCGAGCGCGGTGCGCCCGCCTCGCCGTGCCCGCGGTGGGCCGGGGGGACCTGCTGCCCCCGGGGGGAAGGGGGCGGCTCCGGAAAGGACAGGGCCGGCCCAGAACCCCAAGGGCTGGAGAGGACCTTCGGGGTCATCTGGTGGCGGGGTGGCTGGCTGGGGGACGGACGGCAGGGGCGCCGGCCCTCGGGGATGAGGCGCTCTGTGAGCAGCTTGCCCAAGTGACACGGGCACCAGCACTCGTTCTCCTGGGGGGCTTCAACTTCCCTGAGAGGCGCTGGAAGGATGGATAGCACTGCGCAGAGGAAGCAGTCCGGGAGGGTTCTCGAGGGTGTGGAAGGCGGCTTGCTGACACAGCTGGTTCGAGAGCCTGCCCGGGGAGCTGCCCGCTAGGCCTGCTCCTCACAAACAGAGGAGGGCTGTGGGAGATGTGACAGCTGGGGCCTGGCTTGGGCAGAGGGACCATGGAAAAGTGGAGTTTGCTATCCTTGGGGACGTCGCAGGGGTAACTTGCAAAACCGCGTCTTGAAGTTCCGGAGGGCGAACGTTGACCTACTCGGGTCACTTGCTGCAGGGGTCCCCTGGGAGAAAGGCAAAGGGGTGCAGGAAGCCTGGACGCTCCCCGAGAAGGAAATTTTAAAGGCACAGGAGCAGGCCGTCCCTGTGTGCCATAAGGCGAGCCGGGGGGAAGTCAGCGTTCCTGGTTCTCTGGAGCGGTCCCAGAGCATTGCAGGCTGGCCAGTGTGACTCCCACCTACAAGAAGAACCGTAAGGAGGACCCGGGGAAGTACAGGCCTGTCAGCCTGACCTGGGTTTCAGGAAAGTTATGGAGCAAATCATCGTGGGTGAGCTCACACGGCACTTCCTAGCATCCAGGGGATCAAGCCCACGGGTTCACAACAGGCAGGTCGTGCTTCTCCAGCCTCATCACCTTCTATGACCGTGTGACCAGACGGGTAGATGGGGGAGAGGCTGTTGATGTAGTCTTCTTAGACCTCAGCAAAGCCTTTCACACAGTCTTGCATAGTATTCCCCTGGGGAAACTGGATGCAGGTGGCCTGGCCTGGTATACCCTTCTCTGGGTAAAGAACTATCTGGAGGGCTGTGCCCAGCGGGTTGTGGTTAATGGAGTTAAGTCCTGTCAATCAGGAGTAGAGTTTAGTAAACAGATCATAACCTTTTGATTATCATAACCTTTTGATGATGGTTAGAATACAAAATTTGTCCCGTTGAGCTTGACTTGGTGGGTCTTCAGGAGAA
>NC_048926.1:60568028-60614383 GCF_011077185.1 Oxyura jamaicensis | reverse complement strand
CTGTTTTTCTCAAGCTTCTACCTTATTTTGGGACAGTGAGGCCTCCTTCTGTCCTCTTATCTACTTAGCATTTCTCCTCATTATGACTGCACAGCTACCTTGGAATACAGAATGTTAGTTTTCTACTGCAAAAACACATTCTACTTCAAAAACATGTTTTCTGCAAACATACAGCTTAGTTTCTCATAGCCTTCTTGCTGACCTAAGGATCTTGATCTCCACCAGTTTGTGGCCACTGTAACCAAGGCTGCCTTTGACGTTCACATTCCCCACCAACCCCTTCTTGGTTGTGAGAATGAGGTCCAGCACAGCACCTCTCGTTGTTGACTCCTCTATTGGATAACTTCTCCTCACTTGGAGAAGGAAGTTATCATTAATACATTCCAGGAACCTCCTGGATTGCTTATGCCTTGCTGTGCTGTCCCTCCAACAGATTGTGAAGCCCCCTGGAGGACTATGTGTCTGTAGAGGGCCTCATATTCTTGTTAGAATCATAGATATCCTGAGCTGGAAGGGACCCATAAGTATCATCAAGTCCAACTCCTGGTTCCACACAGGTCTACCCAAAAATTCAGATCAAATGGCTAAGTGCACGGTCTCAATGCATCTTGAACTCCGACAGTCTTGGTGTCATGACTGCATTCCTGGGGAGCCTATTCCAGTGCGTGACAACCTCCGTGTGAAGAACCTCTTCCTAATATCCAGCCTGAACCTCCCCAAATCGCAGCTTGACACCATTCCCGCAGGTCCTATCGCTGGTCACTAAAGAGAACAGATAGGTGGCTGCCCCTCTACTCCCCCTCGTGAGGAAGCTGTAGACCATAACAAGGTCTCCCCTCAGCCTCCTCTTTTCCAGGCTGAACAGGCCAAGTGACCTCATGTGGTGGTTTTACCGTGCTAGGCAGTTGAACACCACAACCGCTCTCTCACTCCCCCTCCTCAGATGAGGAGGGGAAGAAGTAAAGGAAAGAACAACTCACGGGTTGAGATAAGGATGATTTAATTAAAGAGGGGAAAAATATATATATATATATATATATATATATAATTAAGGAAATATTATTATTAATTAAACAATTCAACTAAAGGGAAAAAAAGGGAAAGGGGAAAATGGAGGGGGAAAGGGAATAACTAAACAAAACAAGTAAAGGCTATGTGGAAGTGCAGAGGAAAGAAATTACTCTCTACTTCCCACAAATGAGCAATGCTTGACCACGTCCTTGAAGCAGGGCCTCAACGCACGTAGCCGGTGTTCGGGAGGAGGACAGACATTTTCGCAACGAGAGCCCACCCCTCCCCTCTTCTTCCTTTTTCCACCTTTTATTGCTGAGTGTGACATCATATGGTATGGAATATCCCTTTGGTTGGTTTAGGTCAGCTGCCCTGCTGATGTTTCTTTCTCACTTTTTGCCCACCCCCTAGGAGGGTCAGAGAGAGTCCTGATGCTGTGCCAGCACTTCTCAGCAGCAGACACAACACTGGTGTGATACCACTGCTGTTCTAGCTACAAGTGCAGAGCGCAGCACTGTATGGGCTGCTGCAGGGAAAGTTAACATCCCAGCCAGACCCAGTACACCTCAGCCACTCCTCATATGTCTTCCCCTCTAGGCCCTTCACCATCTTTGTAGCCCTTCTCTGGACACTCTCCAGTAGCCTCACGTCCTTTTTTGTACTGTGGTGCCCAGGACTGCACACAGTACTCGAGGTGAGGCCGCACCAGCACAGAGTAGAGCGGGAAAATCCCTTCCCTCGACTGACTAGCGATGCTGTGCTTGATGCACCCCAGGGTACGGTTGGCCCTCCTGGCTGCTAGGGCATACTGCTGGCTTGGTGTTCAGCTTGCTATCAGCCACAACCCCCAGAGCTCTCCCTGTGGGGCTGCTGTCCAGCATCTCGTTGCCCAGTCTGTATATATAGCCAGGGTTCCCCTTCCCAGGTGCAGGATCCAGCACTTGCTCTTGTAAAACTTCATACAGTTGGTGGTTGCCCAGCTCTCCAGTCTGTCTCTCTCTCTCTACAAGGCCTTTCCACCCTCAACAGAATCAACAACTCCTCCAAATTTAGCGTCATCAGCAAATTTGCTCAAAACACCTAGTCCTACATCCAAATCGTTTATGAAAACATTGAAGAGAACTGGCCCTAAAATGGAGCTTTGGGGAACCCCACTAGTGACCATCCGCCAGCCTGATGTAACCCCATTTACCACAACTGTTTGAGCCCTGCCTGTCAGCCAATTGTTTAACCATCGTATGATGTTTTTGTCCAGCTGTATGCTGAACATTTTGTCCAGTAGGATGCTATGGGGAACTGTGTCAAAAACTTTACTGAAATCCAAAAGGATCACATCAGCTAGTTTCCCTTGATTGACTAGGTGGGAATCTTATAAAAGGAAATCAAGTTAGTCAAACAGAACCTACCCCTCATGAACCCATGTTGGCTGGAACCAGTGACTGCATTGTCCTCCAGGTGTGCTTCAGTAAGTTCAAGGATAACCTTCTGCATAATTTTTACAGGCACTGATGTGAGACTGACAGGCCTGTAGTTGCCAGAGTTTTCTTTCTTTCCTGTCTTGAAAATTGGTACAACATTTGCCAGCTTCCAGTCTACTGGGACCTCTCCAGATTCCCAAGACCATTGAAAAGTAATTGAGAGAGGTCCTGTGATTATGTCAGCCATCTCTCTGAGCACCCTGGGATGAATCGCATCTGGACCCAGGGACTTGTGTAGACCCAGGTGGAGCAGCAAATCCCGCCCACGTTCATGGTTGGTTGGGAGTTTATCATTCCCACCATCACGTTCCTCCAGCTCAGGGCGCCGCGGGTCCCGAAGACAATCATCAGCGTTGAAGACAGAGACAAAGAAGGCATTAAATGTCTCTGCTTTGCCTAAGTCCTTGTCTGTGAGGTGACCTTCCCCATCAAGTAGCAGGCCTATGTTTTCTCTCATCCTCCTTTTTCTATTCACATATTTTTAAAAAAACAAACAAACAAAAAACAACAACAAACAAAACAAAACAAAAAAAAACTTTTTATTGTCTCCCACAGACTCGGCCAGCTTCAACTCTAGTTGGGCTTTGACCACACAAATTTTCTCCCTACAAACACGAACAGTGTCTCTGTATTCCTTCCATGTTACCTGACCCTGCTTCCAGTAGCCACACATTTTCCACCTAAGCTCTGGAGAAGATCCCTTGTCAGCCAAGCTGGACTTGTGCCCTGCCTGCCTGACTTCTGATATTTTGGAATTGCTCCTGTGCTTTTAGGAGGCAGTGCTTAAAGACTGATCAGCACTGATGGATTCCAATACCTTCAAAAGCAGTTTCCCAGGGGACCTTGCTAGCTAGTTCCCCAAGCAGCCTGAAGTCTGCTCTCCCCATATCCAGGGATGAAGTTTTGGTGGCAGTTTTCCTCCTGTCACCAAAAATTTTAAACTCAACCTCTTCATGGTCACTATGACCAAGATGGCAGCCAATTGCCACGTCCCCCACAGGACCCTCTCTGTTCTCCAGCAACAGATCTAGGAGGGCACTTTTCCTAGTTGGCTCCCTTAGCACCTGCACCAAGAAGTTATCATCGAGGTGTTTTAGGAACCTCCTGGACCTGCTCATGTTGGCCTTGTGGTAACCCCCGTTGACATCTGGCATGTTGAAGTCCCCTGTAAGGGCAAGGGCAATTGATCTCAAGGTATCTCTTAGTTCCTCAGAGAATGATTCGTCAGCGACATCATCCTAGCTGGGTGGTCTCTAATAGACTTCCACAACAACATCCCCTTTATTTGTTTGTCCCTTAGTCCTTACGCAGAAGCTCTCAACTTTGCCATTGCCAACAGCGAGCTCCACACAGTCCAGCCCCTCCTTCATATACAGCGCCACCCCACCACCTCGCCTGCCCTGCCTGTCCCTTCTGAGGAGCCTGTAACCATCTATTGCAGCACACCAGCCACAGGACTCATCCCACCAGGTTTCAATTATGCCGATGATGTTGTAGCTGTGGGACTGGGCCAAGACTTCTAGCTCATCCATTTTATTCCTCATACTGTGTGCGTTTGTGTAGAAGCACTTCAAATGTGCCTCGTTGTATGCAGCACCTTGTGGAGCAGACCGAAGGACCTCATTAGCACACAGTCCCTCTGATTCTAGCGCGCCATCCCTTAGCTTATGACCAGTGGGCCTGGTTTTATCCCTTTCCCCCTTCAGTTCTAGTTTAAAGCCCTATCTATCAGTCCCGCTAACTCATGGGCAAAAATCCTTTTCCCCCTCAGAGAGGCGCATCCCATCTGGTGCCAGGTGGGTGATGTTCTTCCTGGTCAGGTGGCTTGTAGCAGACCCCCGATGTAATGTTACCTGTTCCTGTTCTACCTTTCACCCTGACCCAACAGCTGCCTGTCAGCTCCTCACCCATCCTCAGGCAGAGCTCCATGCACTCCAGCTGCTCATTGACGTAGAGGGTGATGCCCACCCCTTGACTCCCCTCCCTTTCCTTCCTACAGAGCCTGTATCCTTCCATGCCAACACTCCAGCTCTTTCCCTGGCCTCCACTGGCCTGACCTCCACAGCAACCTTTGTCAAGTCCCAGGGGTGGGGCTGGTCTCATAAAAGCTCTTTTCCAGCAGCTGCGCACCCATGAGCCTGCTTTCAAGTAGGCATCAGCTCCTGGAGAAAATCTTTGGTTTGCTTCAGTCTTTTCCGAGGCACAGACATAAACCCTGAGTCCCAGAAGGGCCAGCAAAAGGGATGGCCAGCAAAAGGAGCCTGGGCTTTTCAGTCCAGATCTGCATCTACGACATCTCCTTGCAGACGTCGTCCTGTGGCGGTAACTGTTATCCATGGGTTCATGCCTGGTGTGCCCTGCCAATAAGCACACAGAGTCAGAATCCACACGAAGGCCTTTTAATTAAATAATTAAAATTATAACTCTGCAGAATCAGGTGCTTGGCAATCATTCGCAAAGCAAGCACACCTCTGACTTGAAGCAATGTAATTTATATGCAGCAAACTTGTGAAAACTGTCTCTTTGGCTACTTTTAATTGGCTGTTACAGCTCACTTTACTGAGTTTCCTCATTACAGAGGACCAGTGGGAACACCAAATCCCACATTAGCATGCATTAGCATTTTGATGGATTTAGTGACCCTTAATGAGCAAAAGGTTACGATAGGTCAGTCTGGAATCTTTCTGCAGCTGTTTTCTCCTTGGTAGGTTTATGTTTGTTTGTTTGTTTGTTTGTTTTTAACCCTTCATCCCTTACCCTCCTTGCTTCTGCTAGCTCAAGTCTACCAGTCTCTCTGTTTCCTTTAATGTTTCCTTATTTTCTCAGCTAAAGACTGCACAAGCTAAAAGCCTCCCTATTTTCTTCAAGGTTTCCTTGCTTTCTCCTAGCTTGGGACTACATAACTTGGCTGATCCCATCCACCTGAGCTTTAGTCTCCCTCACAGCAGCTGATAGACACCAACCATCTGAGAAGAAAAGTTGTGGAAAAGGAAGGATGTGTATCCAGCAGGGTCCTCCTTGGTCCTCTCACTAACTGATGTGTGGGTATACCAGCTCTTGAGCAAGATGGGATCCACCTGAGGAAGCCACCTCCGCAACTCCCTGAGTCAATAGAATAGGAAGTGGGAAGGTGCCCCACTCTCTTGTGGTGAGGGCTGGCATCTAACACGTCCATGCTCCTCAGTGCTCACCAATGAATGATCTGTGCCACTGTGCCATCAAGAAGTGGATAAAAATCACTTTTGCAGATGGATTTTTATTTATTGAGTTGAAAACAAGCAATTCTCAAAGGTATAAGCATTATTTTATTTTATTTTATTTTATTTTATTTTATTTTATTTTATTTTATTTTATTTTATTTTATTTTATTATTTTTCCTGAGTATTGTTTTTCTGCACAACTGGGAGGAGCAGAAGCCTTGTAGCTGACTTCCTAGAACCCACACAGACTTGCACCACCTCCTCTGAGTGTCTGACCTCTTGAAGCTGGGGAAATGTTTAAGAGATGTGTGGGAAGGAGCAATCAGAACATAAAGCAGTGAAAAGATTCCTATTGGTTGAAGTGGTGACTAGAGCTGCTAAAAGGTGAGAAGAAAAGTGACTCAAAGGGACTCAAAGAACCTGTTTCTGATTTATTTATTTATTTATTTAATCTCTACATACAACAACAGAGGTGTGCAATGGTGTGAGTATAGTGAGAAAAAATCAGGAAAAAGTGAAATTGAAAATCAGTGTAGTACACTTGATTTAAAATTTTTGTCAAGTTGCCAGAATTCAAGTAATGTTTGAGAAATCATAACCATCAGTTGTAGACTTACCTTTTAAGTACTGTTATTGTTCAATAATGCAATACAAAAAATAAAAGACTTGTGACCACCAATATATTTTTCTACAACTGTCATTTACATTACATGAATGTGTCTAAGAGACTTCGATGCTGTTTTGGAAAATTTTGGTTGAACTTCCTCCATCCAGAGTGGTCTGTAAGTTGGCAGCTCCACTGGAAATCAAGGCTCTTTCTTTGTCTTCATAAACTGATTAATAACTCTAACATAGCAGAGTGCAGTTTTATGGTAGACATGATTAAACCGGTGTGATGGGAAAAATTAATCAAGCTTCTGGGTGCTCAAACCTGAAAACTGGGAGAAAGGTTTGAGTACTTTAAAGTTTGACCAGATCTTCCTGTAATCTTAGCTATGAGCTACGGCACATCACTTCTTCCAGCAACCAATGTGCCTGCTGTCTTTTTCCTTAGATGACCATGGATATGATGTCATGCCATTCTGACAAAGGCACAAGGCAATAACATAATTTAATAATGATTAAATGGGTCATTTTACTGATGGGATTAGCTGCTAGCTAGCATCTTAGATGTTTCCTTGAGAATTTAACATTATGAAAAGGATTATTTAACCGTGTCTCTAATCCTGTCAAACAATGCTTTTAAACTGAAATTCATAGGGCTGTTTTCTACATCATTTAAGTGCTTCCTGTTTACATGGTCAAGGAGCTTCAATCTTTTCCTCTGTTCCTTGGCAATTTGCTGCTCTTTCACATCATATCGAGGACCCCCTTCTCACCTGTTTGGTGCAAACTTGAAACATCTGCTTTGAGGAGGGATGCACACAAGGTACGTGGGTACAGCACAAGAAAAAAACACCAGTCTCATCAGCCATGCCATAAAAGGAAGACAAACGAAACCTTCTTGCACTGTCGAAAAGCCCCCAAACGAACACACCAACCGATGCATCTGTACAGTGGTAGGAATCTGCTTTTCTTTGACAGATTTCATGTTTGCAGCGCAGCAGTACCACCATGCGACACATGCCTGCAGTGCTTTACAGAGCTGTCCCCCTCCAGAGCCCCTGCACAGCTGCTGGGCTTCCCTCTGGTCACACGAGCAGCAGACACAAGCAGCAGAGTGAGGCTTTCTGAAGGTTAAGAAATAATACCAGCGTAGGCTCCAAGTAACAGATACAAAGTCTGCACATGGAAACACAGTTAGGCTTCCTATCTGTGAGTGCAGGCATCCTCCTGTACATCTGTCCACCCTGAAGTGTGCAAACCGATTGCCACAAATAATAACTAGCAATTATAACAGCAAGTACCACAAGAAAATCATGCCCTGGCAGAAGGAAAGCTGTTGGAGATGACAGAAGAAAGGGCAGAGATCTGTGGGTTAAATTTACCCTTGGCAAAGTAACAAATTTACCTTGTTTCATGGTAAAATGCCGGAGTCTGATGTCATTGGTAGTTTCTTAGGATTTGTACTCCTTGCAAAATAAAGCCTGTCTTCATGTGTTTTATGTTTTTTTTTGGGACCAACATCAGCATCTAAGCAGATGAAAATAAAGATGACTGCTGACACACTACCAGGCACTCAGAACTCTACAAAATACTGTTTTTTGTCACCACCTTCAGGATGACCTTGCAGACAGGACAGGGTGCAAGTGCTTAAACATAGGGAGTGATAACAGGTATGTAGTGTTAAACACTGCCATGAAGTGCTGCTTTGGGTGCCCCAGGGTGTCTTCTTCGTCTTCTAAGGTCAGAAAGGCACAGGTCCCATCGTAGGTCTAGTGCTGGCCTCCTGTGGCTGGCTTGTCTATGCACAGGTGTCTGAGGTGTTCTAGCTGGGTGCAGTCCTGGGCTTTGGGATTTCTGGGGTTTCTCTGCTCTGAAACAGTTTTTGGTGGTTTACTATCTGGTGTCCTCATTTTGGATTGGCAGAAGTGTGTTTCCTTATCTCATAGAGTGAGTCCCTGGGAGCAGGAACACCTCAGATACTCACAAAGATGCATGGGTATGAAAGTTGATATACTTCTCATAGACATGATATGGATATTTCACAGCATTTTTCCCATTGGGTAGCATGCTATTGTGGCAGTGCTGAGGACAGACACAGCCCCTCTCCAAAGCAGCTCACAGTCTATGATAAATGACGGACATAGGAAAAGCATCCCAATACTGCTGTCAAGGTGAGAGAAATGCATTGTAGATACTACTTTTCCAAGTTATTTACTCAAGTAATTTATGTCTTTGCCCTATTAATCCATTCAACTGTCATACCATGCTTAGTGTTTTATAGATGATAACTAACTCTCTTTGCAATATTACACTGAGGCTGTTAAAAGTGATCATCCCCAAGTCAGGAAATGGAAAACTGGCCGAGGTTATATCTTCTCAAAGTCTCACAGACTAAGAGTTTTCCTGCGAGGTTAAATGAATAAAATTCGTTGCTTTCTGCCCTGCCTTCAGGCTTCAACTAAGCACAGCTTTCCACAGCAGTCATCTCTATTTAGCAGGTACTTTTATTTTCTTGAAATGTATAGTATTGAAATGTTTACTTAATGTTGTATTACGGAAGTCTGTTCTTTCCAGAGCAGTTACCAAAATCAGATTCTGGTCTTGCCTGATTGCTAGCACTTAGGATCTTTGTGTGAGCTTTAATGGTCGTCCCCTCAAGCTGAGACTATGCTGCCTTCAATGTCCCATGCTGTCCAGCTGCTCTTGATCAAGGACACTGGCAGTTCCTCAATGTGAGCCCTTTCTGGTGGGGACGCATGCAATTATCTTGGTCCAGGGTAATTCTGTACTTAGCCCTAACCTCTACTCCCCTACTACATACTGCCTGTCCCTAGTCCCTACTCATGACCATCCCCCACAAAATTCCTAGCCCTCCACCTCCAATTCCTAACACAGTCTGCTTTCATATGTGTAGCCCTACCATTTCAGTCACTTTTTTTTCAGGTAGCATTTATCCTTTGCAGAGACACACTGAAAGCAGGATATGCATAGCTTAAAATACAAAGCAATTATTTATTAATTAATATGCAGAAAAGACAGTGTTATTATTAACTTGTTAAGATTTTTTAGCAAGCTTTGGTAACAAGCTGCTGGGTGAGGCATAAGTAAGATAAGCACCCTGAGCAGAGCTGAAATGCTCTGTTGAAAAACAAACTTCCTGGATGTAGGAGTTTAGTTTGTCATCAAAAGAAAAGAAAGCTTCCACAGAGAAGAAAAGAGATTGTTGGAATTTGCTATAGGTTTCTGAAAGTTTTATGTTGTATGTTACTGAAACGTTCCTAGCTTCATGTTCTGTCGGAACTGTTCCCCACTCTTGTCTTAAAGAGTATGTGCACCTGCCTCCCAGGGCCAATGTGGAACATGAAATCCACTCTCTCCTTTCTGAGATCTCTGCAGCTCATCGAATTTCATGTTTCAACTCCCTGCTACCTGCTAGACTCCCTGAAGCATCTCGTTCAAAGGAATAGTCATGGTAGAGAAGACATAATAGACATTGGAAATTTGATCTTGGCTGGTGGAAGAAAGTGAAGAAACTTGTATTTTCAACCAATCAGTAGAAAGATCCATCTTCTGTGAAGTGATGATTCTCCATGTATCCTTTGGCCCTTTTCTAAAGCTCCTTCCAGCAAGTAGCAGGATATGAAGGTAATGTGATTCCTGTGAAAAAGAAACATCAGCCATACACAATGGTGGTCTAGAGAACTCAGAAAGCTTTGAGTACTGTTTGGGTGTGCTAATGTAGTCTTGGTTTACACTTTAAAGGGTGGGCTAACTAGTATTTCCTATGGAGGATCTTCTCTTGTCTGTGAAAGACAGCCTTGGTATAAACAGGCAAGCTTACATATTGATTTAGGGTTTCGCTTTACAAGACAGGATGGTAGCAGTCTCACATATGTCTCTGTTTCATGTAAAGCCAAAAGATCTTGCTATGTTAGCAGAGTTAATTTAGGGTTATATCAGAGTCCTGATCATAAAACTTCTATTTTTATTTCCTGTCTTTTCAAGAGTTTTGGCTAAGCCTATAGGAAGCACAGCCCTGGATGTCTATAAAGCAGCTATTTTTAATGTAACTGAAGAAGATGTGTCTATGTGAGGTGTCTTGTGCAGGTTTTAGATGACCCTCATGCAAGTTCATTGAAGGCTTCATTTCTTCTTCCAGGGTTTCATTCTTTTTTTTTAGGGCTTAAGTGAGGTGGTTAAGGGTTACTTTGTTCTGAACCACAGTAGAAGCTGTCACACAAGGTAGGATGGCTTTTCACTTGGTGCCTTGGGAAGGCACTGAATAGCTGTCCTCCATTTTTCTTCCTACCTCCAAAGTCAGAAGTAATGGCCCCCACCGCAGCTTCTTCTCCCAGCAGACAGAAACGATCAGGGCACAAGCTAGTTAATTTATTTGGGTGGTGGATGGGTTGGCTGTGGGTAAGGGTGCACTGTGGATAAGAACTTGGTTAAAATAGATGTTATGGATGAAGCAAGTATTTCTGGGATAAGTGACATCCTCCAGAATCTCTGAATTTGGTTCCATGTAGAAATAATTGCCAATGACAATGTTTGCCTGTCTCATTTAGGTCTTTTGTGTAGGTTGTGTCATTATTTTCTTTTTATAAACAAGCTGGAGAAAAGTAATCACTGCCAAATAGAGTCTACAGACAATATAGATGGATTACTAGATGAAGGGGAGGGAATCATCTTTAGGGAACTACATGCCATTAAAGGTTTGCATTTAACAAGCATACAGTATTATCACTGCCTTGTATGAGTCACTACTGTGGTAGTTTGCAAGAAACATATTAATTAGTTTTAAAGTATTTATAGCTTCTATGCCATTTAGGCTGACAATATTAAGAAACTGTAACTCAGGATGTGGATTTGTATTACAAAGTGTTCAATGGCAGCACTGACGTAAGGTCTGGCCTGCTTCCTCAGTCCCCAGCCACTCATTTCTGTCTCCAGGCTAAGGCAGGATTTATGCTGCATCTCAGCTGCATTGGTACAACTGTTTGTGTGACTGTAATATTAACTTAATTTTAAATAGAATAGTCATAAATTTTGGCAATAACACTGAATGCACAAATACAACTTTTTAGCGTGGCTGAACATGAACATGCTATATAGATCATTAATCTATGCATCTAAGCGATAGAGGCACTGTCTCTGACTCCATATGCACTCCAATTTCCAAAATATTACTTAGAAAGCTTCAAGCATAGTGGAGGAAACACTACTTTCTCCATATTCTAGGCAAAAAAGAGAAGAAATCTGGATAACTTGCACAACAAAGGTGCACACACACTGGTAGTTTGTCCATTTTGCAGTGTCTGTGTGGTGAGAAACCTTCTGAAGCTGTACAATGATTCATGTTTATTTACAGTGAGGCTTGTACTGATTAGTATAGACCTTTGAATTCAATCAACTGAAGTGCTAAAACTCTGCAAAAGAAAAATGCCTTTTGCTTCAGTTTAATAGCGTTTCTGGTAGGGAAAAATCAATTCCAAACAAAGAAACTGTCTGTGTCAGCCTTATCTAAATTTGTTTGATCACGTCGTAACATATATTTGAAAAGCACTTTCAAGTTGCAGAAGGAGAGTAAAGGTTAAGTATCAACAACAATGGGCAAATGCAGCTGGTAACGTCATACATAGTTAACGATATTATATGGGTGTCATGCTCTTCCTAAGTTATTACTGCTGTTTTGTCTTCAAAACACTGTGGTGAATTTGTGATAGGCTTGACACCAAATGTCACTGAAAATGAAAAAAGAGAAATTACAATTCTGAATGTGATGACGGAAATGCTTGCAGCATATTATTGTCTGTCCAAATGAATAAAAGATAGCAAATGATACATTTTTGCTGGCTTTTTTTTTTTTTTTTTTTTTTTCTTCCTGAATTAGTCACAGGCAAGCTTGCAGCAAGAAAAACAAAACAAAACAGAGCAACAACAACAAAAATAAACCCAGCACACTGAAATAAAAGGAAATGTGCAAAGAGCAGAGAGACTGGTAGAGGGGCCATAGGGAATTTCAGAATATCAGCCTTCTGCCATTGTGGTTACAATGTTGAAATGACAGATTTGGACTAGCTTTTTCTGGCCCAGAGGAGGACACTGAAGGCAAACTGAAGCTAGCAGCTTAATATGCCTGGAGCCTTTATCATTGCTTTTTGTCACATCATGATCAAGATGGCTGTATGAATCTTTGATTCATACAGGATTTGGGATTCATTTTCACTTTAAGTACCTTCCAGATTCCCATAATCTGCAATGAAACAATCATAAATAATGAGAGGTTAAAACAGGTCTCCATGGAGAGAGACCTCCATATTTCATCCCTCTCTAAGGATGATTTCCCATCTGGGAGGTGACAAAGGAAGCAAAAATCCTTCCAAACTTCTGCACATCCTTTTTCTCAGGCTTTATGTCATCCTGCAGGTCCTAGAAGAGATTCTTGTTCTTTTGAGTCACTTACAGGTTGATTTTTTTCTGCCTAAAGTCTTTCTTTCAGTTATTTTCACTCATTATTTTCCTCATTGATTATGATATATATTTTTATATATGTAAGGTACATATGTAGCCATCACTGTTTGAGTATATCCTTACTTATTCCTATTGAATGCCATAAAGTCATGACTGTTCTTTCCTATGCAATCACCACCTTATAGTCCTAGCCATCATGGTGAAATTCAAAACATTAGGAAGCATAACTTTCTTTTGGTTTTCCCCAGAAAATTTAATGATTTTTAGAAGCATGTACCAAGTGTAGTAGGCACCATTTTAGGCTGTCTTTAAATTACTATTTTAATCTTCCAACAGAGAAACTTCCAACAGTTCTTGTATACTCTGTTCCAGTGGAATCCAGTCATATCAGGCAAAATCCCAAGGAAAAAAAAAAAAAAAAAAAAAAGGAAAAAAAGGAAAAAAGGGAAGAAAAAAGAAAAAAACACAACCCATCATTTAGCAAAGTTCTGACTGATGACCACCAGCTGCCTGCAAATACTCCTCATGTCACTGAATACACTCATGCCCAAACTGCAGGTGCAGTTGTCAAGGGCACACAAGGCAGAAGTGTGCATTACCCAATTGCTTCTCCCAGCACATTCATTACAGTAACTAGTAATTGTCTCTGAAGGTAGATGGCCAAATTCTTTCTCCCAAAGCTGTCCCCAATGTCTAGTGAACAAGCTTTTGGACTGTGCCAAAAGGCTAGAGGCTCTGGGATTCTGTGGTACCCTTACTGAAATGTTTATTTGTATTTGACAGTTGAAGTTTCCGCAATTCTAAGAAGTTTAAAACTTTTGAAGTGCTAAAAGACTTCATGGTGGTTATTTATGTTACTATCTATTTCTGTTTATTTTCTCCTTTTGAAAGGATGATGTTAGTTCATTGACAGTGTCTTGACACTATAATGAGTTGCTTTGACATTGTACACCTTTATAATTAACCATAATAAGTTGCTTTACTAGATGTGAAATGACAGATTCTCCGGGTTCCTGCAGTTGTCATGCAATGCCATCCAAGTGCTTTAAGAATATTGCATGTAGTTAAGAGAGTATAGTTTTGAAAAGGAAAAAACACATGTCGAGACTGGGCTGAGAAGTAGAGTCTACACTTGTAGTACAATAAAAAACTGGCTGGGTGGCTGGGCCCAAAGAGTCATGGTGAATTGAGCTAAATCCAATTGGAGTCCTGTCACAAGTGGTATCCCCCAGGGCTCAGTACTGGGGCCCCTTCTCTTCTATATCTTTGTCAATGACCTGGATGAGGTGATTAAGTGCACCCTCAATAAGGTTTCAGATAACATCAAGTTAGGTTCCAGTGTTCATCTCCTAGAGGGCAGGAGGGCTCTTTAGAGAGATCTGGATAGGCTGGACCGATGGCCCAAGGCCAACTACATAAGGTTCAATAAGGCCAACTGCTGGGTCCTGCACTTGGTTCACAACAACCCCATACAGTGGTACAGGCTGGTGGAAGAGTGGCTGGAAATCTGCCCAGCAGAAAGGGATCTGGGAGCATTGGTTGACAGCTGGCTGAACATGAGCCAGCTGTGCGCTCAGATGGCCAAGAAGGCCAAAAACATCCTGGCTTGCATCAGAAACAGTGTGGCCAGCAGGACTAGGGAAGTGACTGTCCCCCTGTACTTGGCTCTGGTGAGGCCTGAGGCTGCACCTTCAAGTACTGTGTTCAGTTTTGGGCCCCTCACTACAGGAAGGACATCGAGCATGTCCAGAGAAGGGCAACAAAGCTGTTGAGGGGTCTGGAGTACACGCCTTTTGAGGAGTGGCTAGAGGAGCTGGAGAAGAGGAGGCTCAGGGGAGACTTTATCACTTTCTATAGGTACCTTAAAGGAGGCTGTAACAAGGTGGGAATTGGTCTATTCTTCTACATGTCCAGTGATAGGATGAGGGGGAATGGGCTAAAGCTGCAGCAGGGGAGGTTTAGGTTGGATATTATGAAAAACTTCTTTACTGAAATGGTTGTGCAGCATTGGAACAGGCTGCCCAGGGAAGTGGTTGAATCACCATCCCTAGAGGTATTCAAAAGACCTGGAGGTAGTTCTTAGGGACATGGTTTTGTGGTAGTCTTAGCAGTGCTAGGTTAAAGATTGGTCTTGATGACCTTAGAGGTCTTTTCCCACTTAAATGATTCTACGAATCTATATTTTCTATATTTCTCCAAACATTGTCATATCCACTGTCAAAAAAAATAATAATCATAAAATAATAATAAAAAAATAAACACCAAAAGATCTTTAAGTGTCAGTTTATGTTTTTTTTAAAAATTAACTTTGAATAACGCCTTAATCCCAAATGTTCTTTTTTTTAGGAAAAAAAAAAAAAAAAGACCTTACAATGTAGTTCAAGGATGCTGGTCAGGAATGGTCTTTTTAAAGAAAAGAAGAAATAAGATACTTGCCCCACACCTGGGGCTGCAGCTCTAGCACTCACATTCTTCCTGGTGTGGTCCTGCCTGGCAGCTATTCAGGATACATCAGAAATTAATACAGTCTGCAGGAGGAACCATACCGAGCTGCAGCAGTGCTATGAACAGCTCACTAATACAGTGTTCTTCATATGGTCCTTATCATTATTAAAAACTACAGAAGTTACCTTTCTATAATTTCACAAGGCTTGGCAGAAAATCACAGACCTTTCTAAGTGCAAACACCCATCATAATACCTGCTTGCATAGGAACTCACATATGAGTCTCCTGGACAAGTGCTACACCTGCTTCCCAAACAGACGTACTGAAACAATGAGGCTGATCTGTTGCCTACTCTCCACTGCATGTTGTCCTGTAAATATCATACCAACAGCTAATTCAGGTAGGTTCCTGCCTTCTTGGTAGGAAGTGCTGAAGACACTGATCAGAACCTAACTGGTCTTGACTTCAGAGGTTTAGATAATATGAAGAAAGTTTATGATTTTCCCAGTTTGTGATAAGGAATACTAATGTCCATGTTGCAGTTTAATCCCTAAATCCCCAACTCTTCAAATCCCCCAAATTTGTCTGGAAGTATCTCTCTTAAGACATGGTGCAGTATTATTTATAATTCTATAAATCACAGAGGAAACATTTGAATCAGCCTTTCAGTTCTAAAACAGTATGTTGTGCAGAAGATTATTTTATCAAAACTTTATCTGTGTCAAAGCTTAAATAGGCTTGTTCTTTTTAACAGTATTGAACACAAGGATCTAAGCCTGAGCAAATATAACTGTATTGCTTTATACAGATGCCTAAGACCATATCTAAAACCCATTTCTTAGGAAAGCTAGTTAGGAGACCAGCTTAACTTATGCTCCCAGTTAAAGCTACCTCAGCATTATAGTAAATAATTCCCTAATTTTGGAATGTGATTGTTGATATTTTCATTTGATTAACCAAGAACAAAGGCAAACTTTAATCTAATCTTACAGTATCTCTGATAATATATTTTCATTGATGGTAAAGTTCTCTATGCAGAAGTGTTATCCAAGGTATTACCTAACTTCACCTGCTATTTTAGTTGCTTATTACTGTGAATTACATATTCTGAAAATTGTTCTTCCTTCAGGCTATTTCCAGCTGTGCTGCCAGAGCCCTTATTTCATGAAACTTAATATGATGTTAAAAATTTGTGTAAGATTGATTATGGCCAGGCATAAAAAATTATTGCAGAGTGTTTCTGATTTGATAGTTTTTTTTTTTTATTTTTATTTTTTTTCTATTTCATGTCAAATTTACTTTATTTCTTTTTGTATTTCTTTTTTTCTTTATTTCTTCTTGAATACTGTATTGTAAACTGCATGTTGTCATAACACTCTCCTTAATAACTTCAGTCGTAATATTTAACAGATGTGAGAAAAGTGCCACAAATAATTTAAATTTTACCAGACTTCCACCATAAACAGATACTCAATCAGGTCTAGTCGTTGGAACAAAAGCTTGAAGACTTTTCTTTCCAGAAGGACAGATGGATATATATCTGAATATATATATAGATATATATAGATATATATCTGAAAGACAGATATATAGTAAATAATTTGTTAAATTAAAATAATGTAAATATACATTTAATATACAAGAAGTTATAAAAATATCAAAGTCAGTGCTCTTTTAGTAGCGAATAATTTAGTAAACCTTGTTTCCAAAATTCTGCTTTTTACAGAAATTCAATTAATTTTTGTTGTTCCATACCAGGACCACATTTAATTCCTAATTTTACATTTAATTTTCTATCTTCTGTTAATTTAGGTCAGACCCTAGGTCAGACCCACAGATATACAAAGCAAATGTAATGAAGTCACATTAGAAGCTGAAAAAAGTAACTCTATCAGATGACTGGTATCTTTATTGTAGCTACATTAATGGATGTTTGATGTCTAAGACTGTGTTTACAGTTGCCAGAACATAGTAATTTATAAGTACAATGGATTAAATATATTTATGTTGATGCAGTTTATCAGATATATGCTCATTTTTGACCATGAAAATACTGTGGGGGCAAGTAGTGAAGCCAGAAAGAGGCTCTTTGTAACCATTATCTTTAAACTTATACTAATGTAGAGATCCTGTTTTGCTCAGTTATTCTGTAGGTAAATAATAGTGATTATTTGTATTCCAGGCATTACAAAAGGGTTCAATTATAACATATTTTAAATGTATGAAAAGGTAATTTCCACACATTGTGTAAAGCATTTTTCACTCATGGTACTCACAGTGATTTAAAAGCTTAATTAAAGTAGCCAATATCTGCTTCCTGAGATTCTCCATCCCCATACCATTAAAAATATCATATTTTATATATATATATATATACACATATATATTTACAAAGAAATGAATTATAAACCATAGAGAGAAGTGACTTGCTCAAAGTCACACATGCATACACTTTTATGTCTTTTCAAAAGTGTAATCCTGTAAAATGAATGTGAATATTAGAGCATACTGGCATTTTTAGATGCCAGTTTTGAATGGAAATTTCACATGGTATCAGGATACATTTCAGAAAACAAGCAAGCAAGCAAACAAAAAAACAATTCATAGGTCTGTAATTCATATTTCAGTCTGTATTTAATTTTTATTTATTTATTTTTTGATCAGTCTGAGCACTAGAAAATGCCAGTTACTAAGTTTCCCGTGGTTTACAGATTTGCAGTACTGTTTAATAAGCAATATGAAGGAATACAAAAGAGATTTTGGGAAGATTATTTTTGATTATTTTTTTTTTAAACAAAAAAGAAAGTCTGTGTATGTGAAATTTAAATAAATCTCTGTAAGATAATATCATAGAATCATAGAATGATATCTAATGACGTCTGTCATTATGATGTCTAATGACATGTCTGTTGTTACCAGTTCACCCTTCTCATCCATCAGAGGGGGTACAATCTCCTTGGCCTTAAACCTATAGAGTCCTTCCCATTATTTTTTACATCCCTTGCCAGCTCAGTTCCATCCATACCTTGGTTTTCCTTATCCCATCCCTGCACAACCAGAGTGCATCCCTGTACTATTCCCAGGCCATGTGTCCATACTTCCACTGCCTGTGCATTTCCTCCTTGCACCTCAATTTGACCAATAGGTCCTTGCTCAGCCATCCCAGTTGTCTGCCCTCCCTGCCTGCCTGCTTTCATTTATTTATTTATTTATTTATTTATTTATTTATTATAAAGGAGAATGATGGACAGTTGTGCTCTAAGGAAAACATCCTTAAAGAGCTGCCAGCTCTGTTCAAATCCTTTGTCCCTAAGGATGGTGTTCCATGGGATCTCATCTACTAGGTCTTTAAATAGCTTGAAGTTTGATCTTCAGAGATCAAACTTCAAACTTAGGGTCCTGACTTTGCTCTTTGCCAGGTTTGTATTCCTTGAGATCACAAACTCATCCAGGGTATGGTCACTGAAGCCCAGACTGCCTCCAGTCTTGACCTCTTCTGCATTGGTGAGCACCAGGTCAAGTAAAGCTCCACTGGTTGGTTTGTTTAATACCTTGGCCAGGAATTCATCCTCAAAACACTCTAGGAATCTTCTGTATTGCTTACAGCCTGCTGTGTAGTTTTACCAGCACACATCTGGGTGGTTGAAGTCCCCCATCAGAATGAGAGCATGTAAGTGCGACATTTCTTGTAGTTGGAGCAGGAATGTCTTATCCACAGGCTCCTCTTGATCAGGCGGCCTGTAGTAGATACCAACCACAATCTGTCCTTTATTGGTGCCATCTTTAATCTCATCCACAAGCTCTCAACCTGTTCATGGCTGTTTCTCAGAGGTAACTCTTCACAATCAATCCCTTCGCTAACATAGAGGGCAACACTCCCTCCCTTCCTTGTCTATCCCTTCTGAAGAGTTTGTATCCCTCTATTTCAGTGTTCCAGTTATGTGATCCATCCCACCATGTTTCAGTGATGGCATTCAGGTCATATCTATCTTCATTGCACCATGTTTTCCAATTTCTCTTACTTGTCTCTCATGCTGTGTGCATTGGTGTAGTCACTTCAGCTGGGCAATCAATTGTATCATGTTTCCAGAACCCTTTTTCATTGCACTGGGACAGTTCACAAGTATTTCCCTGTCATTACTTAGAGTGATAGTGTTCTCAGGTATATTTTTTTTTTTTCACTCAGAGATGAATCCTCTTCCCCCACCTCATCTAGTTTAAAGCACTCCTGATAAGCCCAGCCACCTTACTGCCCAGAACACTCTTGCCCCACCTGGTCAGCTGTGCCCCATCCTGTGTCAGCATGCCTGGTCCCTCAAAAGTGCGTCCAAGGTCATAGAACCCAAAACCTTGGGCATGGCACCAGCCTCACAGCCAATCATTCACTTGACCTGTTTGTTTCCTCCTTCCTGGGTTCGAGTCACCAACTGGGAGGACAGAGGAGAGCACTACTTGTGCTCCCAATCCCTTCAACATCTTTCCAAGGGACACAAAATCTTTTCGGATATTTTGGAGTTCCCTTGTTACATCCTCATTTGATCCTATTTGAAAAAGTAGGAAGGAGCGGTAGTCTTTGGAACCCACCAGACTTGGTGGCCCCTTCATAACATCATGAATACGGCCCCCAGGAAGGCAGCAAACCTTTCTGTAGAGATTGTCTGTATGGCAAATAGGAGCCTTGGTGCCTCTCAGAAAGGAGTCCCCAGTGTCTAACATTCATGCCTTCTTTGTGGCATAGGTTTTGATGCAGTTGGGAACCTGAGCCAACTTCATGTCGTCGGCCTTTCTGAGTTCTCTGTGCTTGGTCTTTCTGAAGTCTTTACTAGTTCTCCTGGAGTCCTCTCTCCTGCCTCAGAACCTTGTATCTATTGTGCAGGGACACTTCAGGGAAGGGGGGAGACTCCTCTTCCAGCTCCTATCAGAGACAAGAGCCCCTTCTCCCTCACTCTGTGAGTCTTTCAGATGTGCTTGTTTTGGGCTGCATGCTTGTTTCCCTACCCCTTGCCTGGACTTAAGGCATGGCAGTTGCTCGATCCATGACAGTGTATGATACCATTTTTCAATCTCCCACTACGCTGCCTGGAGAGTTCCTCTTGCAATTTTGAGCCACATGTTTTAAGAACTCATCCAGCACACTTGTAATGGGTGCATCCATTACACCCACCTCTGCCTTCAGGCCCCAGGGGGACTTCCAGAGACTGGAGCTCCCCAGAACTGAGGGTCTGGGCAGCTCTTACAATCCTTGGGAAGTCTGTTTAGGTGGAGGCATCTGCCCGGGGAGGCTGCCCCTCCAATCCCCTCCCCTCTATCTGGGCTTCATCTGCAGAAAAGCAAGTTTGGCCGGTGGCGACCATTTCTTCAGTAGAAGGCCCTTACTCTGCTGATTCCAGAACACAGAAATGGCTGAGCCTGCTCAACCTCGATGTTCGCCCTGTCTGCATGCCCTGCCATGCAAACTCAAGAAATTAAGAAATAAGCTAATAATGCATATTAAGAAATATGTATAACAGCATGGTAAAATTTCATTTCTTTGAGATAATTAACTTCCTGCAAAGAACTTCTGATTTAAATAACACATTATCTCCTAAACGACTGTTTTGTGTGGTTAAGATTTGGAAAAAATAGCACGTGTTTGCTAAAAGCAAAATTCAGCCAGATGGCTGGTATGGATGGAGGTATAAAATGGAGAGATTCCCAAGAATGCTTACTCCATATTATACTTCCTTCCTCTACCTATTTTTTATTTTTTATTTTTGAAGAGTTTACAGAACAGATTATAAAAACTGGAACTGGAAGCCTGAAAGGCATGGTACCTTAAATAAAATAATAAAATACTGTTGTGTTTATTTGTTTGTGTGTTTTGAATACTGATTTGAAAATCTAGTATGTTTTATTATTTTACTGAATATATTATGTCTGGTATTCATAAGTATTATGTGGAGGTGCATGTATGACTGCTTCAGGAAGGACATTCAGCTCTCTGAACCCTAAAACCAACAATCCACTGTATATCTCTTGTTATCTAACCATGCTAAGTTTTAAATGGCTTCAGATCATACTTATCCTGCAAGATCTTTGGCTCTTCTACCTTTGTTAATAGATTATTTTTTTCTCAATTCTGGCATCTCATGATCAACAGTCCTTTTATTTTGATTTGAATTCTTTCACTTAGAACTTCTCTTGCTCCTCTTCTAAGCTATCTTTTCAGAAATGTAAGATCTTAGATTATATATGCAAACAGCCAAAAACTACCAAATTATAGACGGTACAATCCCATCAGACATACAGTGAAAGTCAAATAACTAGAGGGAGATAAGAATTTGGTACAGAAACTCCTCAAAATCTGCCATCCCACTGGTCTAAATCATTTCTCATTCTGTCAGCACAGAAAGATAATCGAACGGAACTGTTGTTTTAAGATAGAATTGATATTAATATGATGTACTTTTTTCGCCCTCAGATCAAATTTATAGTGGTGTGAAGACTCTTCATAGAAATTCTACATCTAAAATGAACAAACTGGCAGCATGGCTACTTGGGACCATATTGACCATACAGCAGGGTTCCTTATGCAGTACGTTTGCTACCAGTAGGACAACTGGCTCTGGCAGTTAAGTCAGAAATGGAATAGTACACCAAGCCTTTAGAAAAGGGCTGTACCTGGGGTGACATCAATTTCACTCCCGAGCTGAATTTGTATCTGAAGCATTTTGTATAGAGTCATGCCATTATGGCTCCAGCTCTGCGGGAAGAATGGCTCATAACTAAAGCACAGAACTGCAGCTCTGTCTCTCTGCAGTTAATGCTGCAGGTAGTATACATAGACAAAAAGGGAAGCTCTTTTGTTATGATTTGGGAAAGAGTAACTGAGATCCTATGGAAAAAAAAAAAAAAAGTTATGCTTTTGTCCTGCATGACAATCGTTCCATACTTCATGAATCATAGAATCATAGAATGGCTTGGGTTGGAAGGGATCTCAAAGATTATCTAGTTCCAAACTGCTGCCATAGGCAGGCACGCCACCCAATAGATCAGGTTGCTCAGCGCCTCATCTAACCTAGTCTTGAACACTGCTAGGGATGGGGCATCTACAACCTCTCTGGTCATTGAAAAAATACAAAAGAATTATCAGAATGACAGACAAGTCTCAATAGAACTCAGATTTTTCAAGACAGTAAAATCTTACAAACATTAATTTTAAAGCGCATTAGCTAAATTTTATTTCAACTCTCTTTCTTTGAACCATCATATATATTTTTGAAACAATCATGAAATATAAAACACAAGGGCTACATCCCTACTTCTGTAGACAAAAAAACATACCTTTGCAGTCTCAGATAATTGTTTTTGAACCATTCACACAATGGAGAATGGAAAACTACCAGCTGTAATTTTTAACTCAAAAACTTTTGACCACAGACTCTGATAAGATCATACTCTGGAAAGCAGATACTCATGGGAGAGATGGGGTCAAGTAAAGTCATGGGGTCAAATAAAGCAATGGTTCCTGGATTGTTTTCAGTATTGCAGAAGTTGCTTTGTGGTACTCTAGATGTGATGTTGCCTAAAGCATTTATAGCTCAATAGGCAAAAATATATGAATGTCGAGAAGACAGATTTTGCAGATAACACATGTTTCTGTTGGTTAGGCAGATTCAAAAAGAACTGTGAAACAACACAGGCAGACCCAGTGGGGTTAGATGAGTAGATAAATTATGAGGAAAAAAGACATCACACTGAAAAGAATAATCTGAAATTACATCAAAATATGTTAAGACGCTAATTGAAAAAATATAAAACAGTTATATTTATAAACATAGTTGATATAGATATAGTTTCAAATTCTGTCAGTGTTCTGAAGAAATTTCATTATAAAATTAAAATACAAAGTAGTTCTATTAATGTTTCATAGTCTTGGGTTTTAAATTAATTTAATCTACAAGGAAAAAATGTGGAATTATTTATAAATGATTCAGTAGAAATATTCCCTCTGTATATATCTGGATATATGGAGAAAAAATATCCCTTATCTGGAATGCTGTACTCAGTTCTGATAGTCCTTTCCTGAAGCCACACTGTGATAAGAGTGTTAAGTGTCCCCTCATTCCATTAGGAAGCAGAAAAGGTTCATCACCTTAGATTAAAATAAATAAATAAATAAAAACTAAGTATATAAAGAAGTGACTGGGATGGTATGCACTTTTAATGATAATTTCTCATAATAGAGGATGAGGAGAGATACATGCAAATATAAAGGAATTAGACCTTTTAACTAAAGGGCTTTAAAAGGTACAGAACACAGTTAATTCTGTGAAACTCAGTGTTGGAAAGATCTTCACCTTGATTAAACATTCACCTTTGTGTTAGAATAAATACATATGAGGCACATTATGCCAACAGTTACAAGTTTGGAGTTGGGAAAAAAAAAAAAAAAAAAAAAGACAGTTCATCAGTCATTTCCTAATTGTCAAAATTTTTACACTTTTGAAATATCCAGCTGCAGCTTGCTGATAGAGTCATGACACTAGGCTACACCTAATAGCAGAGTAGATTTCCTGCATTCAGAAAAGACTTTTGGATCAACACTAACCTATCTGCATCCCTAGCTGAAGTGATTAGCAGGGAACTGGTTGCTTGACTACCATGTTAGCCCCAGGTTATTTTCACAATATTTATGAGCTATGTTCTGTTTTCATTAGATTCATTAGCTATCTCTTTCAAAAGGCAGACAGGAAGATATGGGAACCTGCCTGCTGCTGATCGCCACAGATGATTAAGTCAAGACTGGCTTAAAAAAAGTGTGTGTGTGTCTGTGTGAATATGGGGAAAAGACAAATGAAGAACATGTAGAAGACTTAGGGTGTTCTAAATGTGATAACCTCACTTTTCTTTTAAGAAATGCATAGTTAAACAATCATTGTAGCGGAATGTGTGCAATAAGCCATTAAATTGTCATAGTATTGGGTCATAAATACAATGTGATTCTTAATAATTCTTAATGCAATGTTGAAATATGACAGCTTTTTTTTTTTTTTTTTTTTTTTTTGATAGCATTAACATTCTTGTGGCTGGTCCTCATATTGAGAAAAAAAGCATTTGACAATGGGTTTAGATGACTTTTCTTGATTCTTGATTTGTACATGCTTGATAGGGTTTTAAGTTTTTGTTTTGTTTTGTTTTTTCAGTAGTCAGCTATTGGTTAAAAATAGCTACATTATATTGTCATTAAATATTCATTAAACTGAGTTGTGGCAGCCTCTGAGAAGCATCCAATTAAGCAGTTCACTTTCTACACATAAGGCTACAAATGAGCCATCTTCTTTCTTTTCAATAATGCATCACAGGCTACAGTTAGTATCTGTAAAATAATTGATAAGGCAAAAGTTATTTGTAAAATACATACTAGAAATAGAAAAGTAGATTAGAGAGAATGATTTTGCCTTGGGACCTTCCTCTGACTGTGGGAAAAGTACAGCATACTTTGATTTAATTTTTACACAGCCTAGGGAATGCTGAAATGCCATATCTAATCATTCAACATTTTCTATTTCTGACATGCATTATGTATTTACTAAATATTAAAAATCAGAGATAGAAAACACACTACAGACTTTATTCAGCCAGAAGCCATTACAGGACAGTAAATATGTCCCAGTTGTGGAAAAGGCTGAACGACTCTTTGGATCAACCTTATTTCATTGCTGGCATGTTGAGGCACCCTGAGACTTGCTAGAAAAGCATGTCCATGCTGCAGTCAGAGGCTCGGCCACTGTCTGTGCAGGCACAACTGAGCCACCCTGATCAGCAGTAGTGGCAGTAGCACATTGGCCCAGGCTTCAGTATGGGACCCAATGCCTTCCTGATATGCCAGCCCCAGCCCGTGCTGCTGGTTGCGAGCTGGCGCCCTGCCTAATGGCGTTACAGCTAGCACAGATTTGCTCTGCCTGTTAGGCTGCTTCCTTGCCTGCTGTGCAGACTTACCAAAGCACATGCTGTTCATGACAGACTGGTGCACGAAGGTGATGAAGAGCCCTGCAGGCATTGCAGGCCTCTCCCCCATGCAGCTGAGCTGCTCTGGGTGCATGACAGCAGTTAGGAAGGGAGCAGGAGGGCAGCCTGCAGCCAGCTTGCCTGTGTCCTCAGCCCCAGGCACAGCTGGGGACAAAGCCGAGTCTCCCTGTCCCAAGTTATGTCTCACATGTCTCTTTTCTGCTGATGCCAGTTACAGTTCTGTCTTATGGGTACCATGCCTCCGGCCACTTGCTGATTATTTCTCACCTGTCTTCACTTACTGATGTTTGCTTTAATTTACCGCTTTATTTAATTGCTGATTCAAACACGCTGCTTCAAAATGCACCTCTTGGTTATTATTAAAGCCCTGCATACATGCTGGGCCTAAGTTCCATGGGATACCAGTTCAGCAGACTAAAAATTGTTTGGTCATTTAAATTTACATTTAAAATGTAGGCTTTAATTGAATTACACAAAGCCAAGTACTACAAGCTGCATCGCTTGTAAGCCCTACCCCCAGCACGAGAGCTATAGGCTGGGTTGTGCAGTGGTATTCCTGCACCAGGAGCTGCATCAGTTCCTGCACTGAACCGTGCTCGAGACAGCAGCTAAGGAGGGGCGGGCAGGCCCAGCAGCAGTGGCAGCCACCCCCACACGAACAAAGGCTCCTCTTAGGGAAGAGGAGCAGCCAGGAACGTGGCATGGCAGATGGCACTGCTGTTGGTGCAGCGAGGGCAGGAGGTGGGCCGGTTTCTTCTGTTCTGGGAGCAAAAGAGGAAGGGGCCTTTCACTGAAACAAAAATGGTGTCCACCCTCCACGCCTGCTTGTCCGAGGCTGAAGCCCAGACAGAGGGGCCCCAGCCTTGCTTGGCAGATGCCTACACCTTAACAGACCTCCTGAGGACTGAAACAGCTGCCCAGTTCCAGGGCACTCTTGAACCTGGATGTCCCCCTAAGGCCCTAAGGCAAAGGTGGGTCTCATGGGTGCAAAAGTGATCAGCTGGATGTGCTTTTTGAGCAGGTGGCTCTGTTACAAGAGGAACTCACCAGGCAACATAACATCCAGGAATCTGAGTGGGAGATTAATAAATGGTATCATTGGCACTGACATGGGCTGAGAAATAGCCTGCCTTAAGTCCTGGCAAGGGGAAGATAAGCTAGCTTCCAGCCTTGAAATGACAAAACTTGACTGACCCAAAAAACAAGGGAGACTGGACCCTCATCTCTGCTTGGAGCAGGAGGGGGATTCCCTTGCCCCTGACATGCCCTAACAAAACAGATACAATGCTCTAGGGCTGGAAATAGGAGAGTGTGTGAATAATGGGGACCTAGGAAAGGGCAGCCATGCAAAGTTGATCCAGTCAACCACCTGCATCAGAACTAGTGCCACAAAAAAGGCAAAAAGGGTGTTAGTAATTGGAGACTCCTTGCTGAGAGGCATTGAGGCACCCATTCGCCATGCAGATAACCTCTCCAGAGAGGTTTGCTGCCTCTCCAGGGTCCACATTCATGATCTTACAAAGAGGCTACCAAGTCTGGTGGGCCAGAAGACCACCACTTGTTCCTACTCTTTCATATAGGGTCAAATGAGACTGCAATAAAGAGACTCCAAAATACCAAAAGGGACTTTATGCCCCTCAAAAAGATGTTGCAGGGAATGGGAGCACAAGTTCTCTGTTCTCTGTCCTCCCAGTTGATGACTGGGACCCAAGAAGAAAGAGACGAACAGACTAGGAGAATGATTAGCTGTGTGGCTGGTGCCATGATCAAGGTTTTGGGTTGTTAGCTCAGATGCACTTTTGAGAGTCCAGCTTGCTGAGGCAAGATGGGAAGCACCTGACCAGGTGGGCAAGAATGTTCTGGGCAGCAAGGTGGTTGGGCTTGTTAGCAGGACTTTAATTGTCCCAGAAGAACTAGGAAGGGCTTCTCTGAAAAGGTGACGTGACCAATAGCCCAGCTGAAGTGTCTCTAAACCAATGCATGCAGCATGGGAAACGAGGAGGAGCTAGAAACCACTGTGCAACCAGAAAACTATGACCTGATTGCTGTCATAGAAATGTGGTGGGACAGATCACACAGCTGGAACATTGCGATTGAAGGCTACAAGTTTTTCAGAAGAAATAGGAAGGGAAAGAGGGTTGGGGATGTTGCTCTCTATGTTAGGAAATGGATTGATTGCAATGAGATGCGTCTGAGAAACAACCACAGACAAGCTGAGAGCTTGTGGGTAGAAGTTAAGGACTGGACCAATAAAGGACACCTTGATGTTATGGTCCACTACAGGCCGTCTGATCAAGGGGAGCCTGTGGATGATTCTTGCTTCAGCTACAGGAAACATCATGTTTACACATTCTCATCCTGATGGGGGACATCAAACACCTTGATGCCTCCTGGAAAAGCTAAACGGCAGGCTGTTCGCACTCCAGAAGACTCCTAGAATGCATTGAGGATAACATCTTGGTCCAGGTGTTGGACAAACCAACAAGAGGAGAAACGTTACTGGACCTGGTGCTCACTAATGCAGATAAAGTCACTAAAGAGGTTAAGAACGGAGACAGTCTGGGCTGCAGCAACCATGCCCTGGTTGAGTTTGTGATCTCAATGAATATGGGCCTGGCAAGGAGCAAAGTCAGGACCCTGAACTCCCAGAGAGTGAACAGACAGGGAAAAGACTAAGGTACTCAGCTACTTCTTTGCCTCAGTCTTCACTGACAGTCAGGCTTCCCATATCTCGTGAGTCCCTGAACCTCTCATCAGTGGCAGGGAGAGTAATGTCCTTCCAATTGTAAGTGAAGAGCAGGTTTGAGACCACCTCATGCAGCTGAACATGTACAAGTCTATGCCATGCATCCCAGGGTCCTGAGGGAACTGGCTGATGTAGTTGTCAGACCACTTTTCATCTGATTTGAAAAGTCATGTCAGTCAGGTGATGTCCCTGGTGACTGGAAAAAGGGAAACACCACTCCTATTTTTAAAAGGGGTAGAAAGGAGGACTTGAGGAACTACAGACTGGTGAACCCCACCTCTGTTCCTGTGAAGTTCATGGAACAGATCCTCCTGGAGGCAATGTTAAGGCACATACAAGACAAGGAGGTGACCTTAGAAAGCCACCAGCATGGCTTCACCAAGGGCAAATCGTGCCTGACCAATTAGGTGGCCTTCTATGATGGAATGACTTCAACAGTTGACAAGGGAAGACCAACCAATATCATCTACCTGGATATCTGTAAGGCTTTTGGCAAAGTCCCATATGCCACCCTGATCTCCAAATTGGAGTGAGATGGATTTGAAGAGTGAACTGTTTGGTGGATAAGGAATTGGCTGGATGGTCACAGCCAGAAAGTTGTGGTCAACGGCTTTATGTCCAGGTGGAGGCCAGTGATGAGTGGTGTCCCTCAGGGGTCTATCTTGTGATTGGTGTTGTTTGATATCTTTATCAATGACTTAGACAATGGGATTGAGTACACACTCAGCAAGACTGCAGATGACACCGAGCTGAGTGGTGCAGTTGATACAGCATAAGGAAGGGATGCCATTTAAAGCCACCTAGACAAGCTATAAAAGTGGGCCCATGTGAATCTGTTGAGGTTCAACTCGTCCAAGTGCAAGGTGCTGGATTGGCTTGTGGCAATCCAGGACATGAGTACAGACTGGGAAAAGAACTCATTGAGAACAACCCTCACTGAGAGCAGAGAAGGCCTTGGAGGTTCTGGTGGATGAAAGGCTCAACATGAGCCAGCAGTGTGTGCTTGTAGTCCAGAAGGCCAACTACATCCTGGGGTGCATCAACAGAGGCATGGGCAGCAAGTCAAGGGAGGTGATTGTCCCCCTCTGCTCCATGCATGTGAGGTCCCACCTGGAGTGCTGCGTCCTGGTCTGGGACCCCCACCATAAGGAGGATGTGGGACTGTAAGAGTGGGTCCAGAGAAGGGCTGGCCACAAAAATGATCAAGGGGCTGGAGCACCTATCCTATGAAGAAAGTCTGAGAAAATGGGGTATCCTCAGCCTTCAGAAAAAAAGGCTCCATGGAGACCTCACTGCAGTTTTTCAGTACTTGAAGGAGGCAAGGGGGCTTGTTAAAAAGATCGAGAACAACTTTTTCTTTGTGTAGATAATGATAGGAAAAGGGGGAATAGTATTGAACTAAAAGAGGGGAGATTTAGAATAGATGTTGGGAGGAAATTCTTCACTCAGTGGGTGGTGAGGAACTGGAACAGGTTGGCCCAGAGAAGTTGTAGATGCTCCATCCCTGGAAGTGATCAAGACCAGGCTAGACAAGGCCCTGAGCAACCTAATTTAATGGCATCTAGTCGCATCCTTGCCCATGCCAGGGGGGATGGATCTAGATGATCTTTAAGGTTCTTTCCAACCCCAACTATTCTTTGATTCTATGATTTTATGTTTCTATGACTCTACGAGAGTTTGTTTGTTTCTTTTTTGTTTGTTTGTTAATTTTCGAGCTTGTCTTTGCAGCAAACCATTTTGTGAATACATATCCACTAGTAAGTCCAGAAGAGGAAAAATACTTAATAGCACTAGCTGCAAAAATGCTTGCCAGATGCACAATGTGTACTGAAGGAAGAAATCAACTTTTCTGCTATCTACATAATATACATTATTTATTCATTTTCCCCTGTGGTTCTCCACATCCATCATCTCTTTCTATAGAAGTAGAAACAAAAGTTTAGTTTTAATAATTAAAATACTCAGACAGTAAAAGCATTGACATAAATGAAATTAAATCAAGTCAAGCTGTGATCTTGCTTGCAGACAGTGACATTGCTCCTCAAAACAACCTTTTACCATTTCTATTCTGTGAGGCATGCTATTGTGCCAGGATATCAGAGAAAAACTTCCTGACAGGCATAATTAGAATTGTCAGCTTTTGAAGTTCATCTTAGTATTTACAGGGATCATCTAAAGCCCAGACAAATCAATGGGAAGGCTCCAGGGATATGTCTCTTCTGTACAAAACACAACAGTATTAAATGATGCCTAGCTTAGTGCTGAGTGAGCTGCGTTGTGCAGAACCATGCAAGAGACAATAACGAGGGTCTAGAAAGTCATGAAATGACCGAGTAAGTAAAGCCCCAAGCAACCTCCAGTTCAAGCGGTAGCTCTTTCTCATGAGCGTATCACCTCCATGCAGAAATACAATGCATGGCACAGAAAAAACCCTGTCATACTATGAAGGCATCATGTAGTTTGATCTCAAAATGAAACAAAATCAGGGTGTATATGGTAATCAGGCTTCTTTAGGATTTATGTATATGTCAGGGTGCATCTTTTATGTGTATCCACAGGGGTTGGTGTTGGGCTCCATCTTCTTTAATATCTTTATTGAAGATTTGGATGAGGGAATTGAGTGCACCCTCAGTAATTTTGCAGACAACACCAAGTTGGGGGGAAGTGTCAATCTGCGTGAGGGTAGGAAGGCGTTGCAGAGGGACCTGGACAGGATGGGTCGATGGGCAGAGGCCAATGGGATGAGGTTCAACATGGCTAAGTGCCAGGTCCTGCACTTTGGCCACAACAACCTCATGCAATGCTAAAGTTTTCAGGTAGAGTGGCTTGAAAACTGTGCAGAGGAAAAGGATCTAGGGGTGCTGATCAATGCTTGTCTGCACATGAGCCGGCAGTGTGCCCAGGTGGCCAAGAAGGCCAATGGCATCCTGGCTTGTATCAAGAATAGTGCAGCCAGCAGGAGCAGGGAGGTGCTCTGGTGAGGCAGCACCTCGAGTACTCAGCTTTGGGTCCCCCACCACAAGAAGGATATCGAGGCCCTGGAGCATGTCCAGAGAGGGGCCACAAAGCTGGTGAATACAAGTCTTAGGAAGAGTGGCTGAGGCAACTGGGGTTGTTTAGTCTGGGGAAGAGTAAGCTCAGGGGAGACCTTATTGCTCGCTACAACTACCTGAAAGGAAGCTGTGGGGAACTGGGGGTGACCTCTTCTCACAGATAACCAATGATAGGACTAGAGGGAATGGCCTCAAGTTGTGCCAGAGGAGGTTTAGGTTAGAAATTAGGAGACATTTCTTCTCAGGAAGAGCAGTCAGGCATTGGAGCAGGTTGTCCAGGGAAGTGGTGGAGTCACCGTTGTTCAAGGAAAGGTTGGACCTGTTGCGTAGGGACATGGTTCAGTGGGTGACAGGCAGGACCCTGAAGTTTAGTAGAGTGAACTTTCAGCTGCTAAAAGACCTAGTGGATGAGATCCCCTGGTATAATATCCTTGGGAACTGAGGAACGATCAGAGCTGGTGTATTAGGTTTACATGGTGAGGCCTTTTTGGGAAGCGGCTTTGTGGGGGCTTTGTGAGGGAGCTCCACCTGGAACCAATGTTAAGGCATATACAGGGAGTGCAAATTGTGCCTGACCAATCTGGTGGCATTCTGTGATGGAGTGACTGCATCAGTTGAGCAGGTTGGCTGGAGAATTTGGGGATGCCGCATCCCTAGAGTTCAAAAGCAGGTTCGGATGAGGCCTTGGGCAACCTAATCTAATGACATCTAGTAGCATCGCTGCTTGTAGCAAACCCCCTGGCAGGGGGGTTGGAACTAGATGATCTTTAAGGTCTTTTCCAACCCCAGCCATTCTACAATTTTTATGATAGTATAATATGATGAGTAGCAAACAGAATGATTTAAAATGCAATCTACTGCTTTGTTGTTAAACTTTCAGGTAATGCAAAAATTTCTCCCCCTGATCTTCATCATGGTTGAACATTTCTTGCAACAATCAAAGAGGACTTGGAGAAGGTTGAGACTGATGGCAGCAAGGACAGGAATTCACCCCAGGTCTCAAAGACCACACAACTATCCACGGCTGCCACAGGTGCAGTTGCAGGGCAGTGTTGTTGGACAGGTAGGATCCTTCCACCGTCCCTTGTGGGACTATGTGCTCAACTTGTAAAGAGAACTGGCCTGTGTGAGAAGCTGTCTGTTTTGTTTTGTTTTGGTTTGGTTTGGTTTGGCTTGGTTCTGTTTGGTTTTATTACATTTCATTTAATTACATTTCATCTCATTACATTTCTTTTCTTTATTTTCCTCTGGAATTGTTAGTTTTCAAACACATGAGCTTCTTGAACTGATTTATGATGTGGTCACTACTGCTCAGTGCTGTTGTGGGTATGGGCAAACACAGCCTTTTAAGGGCATGATATTGTGTAAACATGACTGGCTTAAACTGCTGTGAAATCACTGCCTGAGTTGGTGTTGAAAAAAATATACAAGTTTTTTTTTTTGTTGTTTTTTTGTTTTTTTTTTTTCAGTCTTATTCTTAATGATCATGGGGTATGACAGGGACTACTAGAAAATATAAGTGTAATTTAACAGTATTTAACTTCTATAGTGCAGCATTAGGATGTCAAATCAGTAAATGGCTTATGTATAATCAAAAAGATATTTTTCTGAGGTCCCAGTCCTAGTGCTTCCATAATACTTTAGAGCATAGAAGAAAAATATACAGATTTTAACTAGCTTATAGTTGTATAAATCTAAATTTGTGCAAGAGAATTTTAGCAGTGTTATGAGAAACAGTTTAGCTGTAATACAGCTTTGATGAATTTTATGTTTTATTTTATTGTCCCCATTAAAATCTTTGCAACTGCTTGAAAGGAGAAAACAATAAACACCAGAGTCTGAGACCAGAAATGATTCCTTGGGGGCTTTCTAAGCCAAAAATAGATATTGTGTAGAAAGACTGGTAATTCAAATTGGAAAGATATTATGAAAGTGAAACATTTGGCATTTAATAAGTTCAAAAGAGGAGGTTGTGGTACTAATATAATTTGTCCTACATTCCAAATGTAAAATGCAGACGTTATGAAGCACACTTAAGACCCTGTTTTGAAATTACGGACATGCATTTTGGGGGCTGTCTTTTGGGTTTTTGTTATTAAACTTGGCAGGAAAAGAGCATTGGCTAAAAGAGCTCAGAAACTCCTATAATTGGCACCTCAAAATGGACATTTTCATGAGGTTTGGCTGTTTTGGGGCTTGATTTTAGCAACTAATTTTTGTCCAAGTCTAGATTATTTTCAGTATCAGAATGCTTTACAACATATTTAGCAATAAAGAAGCAGCCTCCTTTAGTTAACAAAAGTATAAAGACAAAAATAGGTCTCAGTGTTGCAAATTACCGACACTGCTAATTCTGCAGTCTCTAGCCAGAAGTGTCTCACACTCTCTCTGTACTGTAGACAGAATTGAATTTTGTTGCCTTAGGGGTAAATATAAAATAAGTAAGCCCTGGACAACTGTGATTCATGTTACTGTAGAGAAGCTTGGAAATAAGGCGTGCTGCAGCTGTGAAACTGTCCTCTTCCAGCAAATACATTTACTCCAAACAGTCAGACTTTTTTCTGAAGCAAGAAAAGCTTGTTGAGGATCTGGTGTAGACAAGTTAGTCAGTAAGACCTTGACTGCCCCTGTCTGCAGTAATTTCACCCCAGACTGTCAGTCTGCCACTGTAGACAACTGCCTAGTTTTCCTAAGCATGAAGCAGATAATGTCTTTTGTGTACAAAGGTGCTGTTGTTCCATTAACATCACCAATATTGAGAAAAGTTCATTTGAATTCCTTACTGGGGAATTACTAGTTCATAGGGCTAGAACGATGGTAATAGAAGAAAGTAGAGAATGTTTTGAAGCTTCTGTGTTTCCCAGGAGTTGCTAAATATAGGCAAAATGTTAACAGTTCTAATGATTAGGTATAGTCCCCATTAAATGACCAAAAATGTGCCAATGTTTTGGCTATTAAAGACAGTGTGGTTATAAAATACTTCATAAGTGGGCGTCTAGTGAGAAAAACGTGTTTTGATCTATGAAAATGTGAGAAATAAAACCCTAAAATAATGCAGGGTAATACATTTTCAGATTTCCCAGGGATTTTATGGCAACATTGTTTGTCATAGTAGTATCCTTGCACTACCTTGGCTGAAGTCACAGATTCCTTAACAGAGGTTGTAAATAATTGTTTTTGTTTGTACATGTTTAAAATGGGTAATAAGACTGTAATTATAGGTTTGAATGCCTATTCTTCCTTAAGTACTAAGTCTAGCAATTTAACAGTGATGTCTCATTAATTTCTACTCTTGAGTTTTGCATCAGCGAGCTCTTTTAATCCTGTCTCTAAAATATGCACTGTTCTTTGAAATAAAGTTGCTTTTGCTTGTGAGAAAGATGTACTATCAGCTAAATGAACCACAAAATGAAAACCAAAAATGAACCCTTTCCTTATAAGCTGAGAAAATTCAGTCTTAGTGATCTAGGTTCTGGGGAACACGTGGATCTTCCAATAACCTGGAATGAAGCAATTATGCTGTCTCAGTGCAAACGTGATATTCAAAAAGGTATAATTTTCTTAAATTATATTTCTGTTAATTACTTTAAACCTTTCTAACTAATCTTGGAAGCTAAATTGATTGCTCTCAACTACAAAATTTGAAATAAAGCCAAGATGTAAAAGACTTTTATTTCTTACTTGAAGAACTTGAAAAATATACTGACATTACCAATGAATCAGCTACATTTTCTATTTGAATCTTCTCTTTTTGAACTTAATTTGTTAAATTGTGAAATCATTTTCATTTAAAGACCTTTCATCATGTACTTTTTATGCAACATTTCTTTATGACCTACCTCAGAAATAACAAAGAATATTATTGAAATTTAACTTAGTAATCTCAAAGCTTTAAATAACATCTTGTTTATACCTTTTCCTTAATTAGCGCTGTTAGTGAAAATACAGAATATTTATGTAGTATAAGAATGTTAACTTTTAAAATAATGTTTTAAGATAAATATATTTTTACAAAAAAGGAAGTCTTTCTGTTGAGCTGAATCATACTTGGTAACACTAGACAAGATGAAAAACTATGCAGTCAACTGTACACTGAAGCACTTTTACTTAGACATAGAACTTTAGGTAGAATAAGTTCTATGGAAGTGAAGCTTTAGTAAACACTTAGAAGACTTTTTTATGTGCTTTAACATTATTATTATAATATTTGTTAGATTTATTTTAGCTGAATTGCACACCAAAAGAAAGGGTGATTTAATCCTGCAGAAAAGAAACAGAAATGATGGATGAATTTATATGCAATATCTGTGGTGTACAGCTCACAAGGCTGATGTGTAGGACAAAGCAAAGTCACTCAATTTTTGTTTTGTAAGAGAAATACTGCTTTGTGTTATTTTTGTCTTAAGTGTAGGGTCATTCCTAAGTAAAATGAGGAGATGTTGTGGGATGGCTCTCCTTACTGTAGTGTTGCAGTGGAGAGATACAGGTTCTTTCGGAAGGACCAGCTGATAGGATGGGGAGGGGACAGCCTAGGAAGGTGAGGAGTGGTTGCGCTTGATATGAAAGAGCAACTGGAATGCATGGAGCTTTGCCTGGAGATGGATGAGGGGCCAGCTGAGAACTTAGGAACTGGAATTAAGGAGAGTACAGGTAAAGGTAATGTTAAAGTGGGTGTCTGATACAGGCCACCTGACCAGGAAGAACAAGCAGATGAGGCCCTCTGTGGACAGATAGAAGCACCTTCACAGTCACAGGCCCATGTCCACATGGTGGGGTTTAACCACTGCAAATCTGCTGGAGAGACAGCACTGCAGGGCATAAGCAATACAAAATGTTGGTGATAATTTCCTTTTCCACATGACAGAGGAGCCAACAAGGAGAGGCAGTCTGCTGGGACTTACATTTACTGACAAGTAGGGGCTTATGGGCAATGTAAAGGTCAAAGGCAGCCTTGGCTGCTGTGACCATGAGATGATGGAATCTAACATCATTATGGCAGAGATGAGGGTGAAAAGCAAGCTCACAAGCCTGGATTTCAGGAGAACAGATTTTGTCCTCTTCAAAGATCTGCTTGGAAGAATCTCATGGGATAAGACTCAGGAGGGGTCCAAGAAAGCTGGTTGATACCTCTTCTAAGCTCAAGACAGGTCCATCCCAACTGAGAGGAAGCCAGGCAAAACTGCCAGGAATTCTGTGTAAATGAACAAGGAGCTCCTGGTCAAACTCAGACACTAAAAGAAGCATACAGAGGGTGCAAGTAAGGATAGGTAACCTGGGAAGAATACAGAGACATTATCTGAGCATCCAGGGATGAGGTTAGGAAAGTCAAAGTCCAACTGGAATTGTATCCTGCCAGGGATGACACAGGCAACAAAAAGAGCTTCTATAAGTACATTGGTGACAAAAGGAAGATGAGGGAAAATGTGGGCCTACTACCAAAAGAGATGAGGACATATAAAAGGCTGAAGTGCTGAATGTCTTCTTTGCCTCAGATTGTAACTTTGAACTGAAACTTGATCAACTTGAGAAAATTCTGTGATGAAATGACAAGCGTGGTAGATGAGGTAAGAGCAGTGGATATTGTGTACCTTGACTTCAGTAAGGTCTTTAACATATAGGATCCCATAGACAGGCTTTTGATATATGGGCTGGGTTGGAAGACAGTGAGGTGGATTTTAAACTGTCTGAATGGGCAAGCCCAGAGGGAGGTGATCAGCTGAAAAGTCTGGTGATGTACTCCAGTGGTCAGTACTATGCCTGATCTTTTTTAACATCTTCGTTAATGATCTAGGTGATGTGGCAGGGTATACCCTCAGCAAATCTGTTCATGATACAAAACAGGGAGGAGTGCCTGACACACCAGAAGGACCATCCAGAGGGAACTAGACAGGCTGGAGAAATGTGCTGACAGGAACTTCAGGAAGTTCAGCAAAAGGAACTATAAAGTCCTGCACCTTGGGAAGAACAACCTGCTTGTGTCAGCTTGGCAGAAAAGACCATGGGGGTACTGGGGCACACCACGTTAAACATGAACAAGAAATTTGCCCTTGCCACAGTGGATCCTGGGCTGCATCAGGCAAGGTATTGCCAGTAGGGCCAGTAGGCTGTGTGAGGTGATTCCTTCCCTCTATTCAGCACTGGTGTTATCACAGCTGAAGCACTGTGTCCTGTTCCGGGCTCCCCAGTGCAAGAGAGACACAGACATACAGTAAAGACTCCAACAGAGGGCCACAAACATGGTGAAGGGACAGGCACACCTCCCCTTTGAGGAAAGGCTGAGAGAGTCAGTGCTGTTCAGCTTGGAGAAGAGAAAGCTCAGGGGACATCATATCAATGTATATAAACACCTGAAGGGTGGATGCAAAAAGGACAGAGATGCTCTTTACAGTGATGCTTATTGACATGAAAAGAGGCAATGAGCTCAAACTGGAACACAGGAGGTTCCCTCTGAACTTCAGGAAAGACTTCTTGACTATGCAGGTGATGAAACACTGGCACAGATTGCCCAGTGAGGTTGTGGAATCTGCCTTTTTGGAGGTCTTAAAAAGCACCCTGCTCATGATCTTGGGCAACCTGATTTTTCCAAGTTTCCTTGCTTGAGCAGGAGAGTTGGATCAGATGATATTTTCCAACCTCAGGCATTCTGTGATTTTATGAATGGCATGAAGCTGCATCAAGGGATGTTCACACTGGGTGTTAGGAAAAGGTTCTTCACTGAGCAGGTGATCTGGCAGTGGAACAGGTTCCCCAGGGCAGTGGTCACAGCACCGAGCCTGCTGGAATTCAAGAATCATTTGAACAATGCACTCAGACACATGGTCTGGTTTTTGGGTGGTCCTGTGTGGAGCCAGGAATTGGACTCGATGATCCTTGTGGGTCACTTCCAACTCAGTTGTTCTATGATTCTATGAAAATTAAACTTTAAAGAAGCCTGTGTTTAGAAAGATGCTTTGTCATATTGTACCTCAATTAAAAAAAAATACTGGAGTTGACCGCTGTAAAATACGAGTATGAGAATGCAAAAATTGGGCTGCCAGTGTAACAGAGCTTGTATTATTAGATAATCTACTGTTTTCTAATAAAACCTAGGAATATTAGAGATTTACTTTTACTTAAGATTCCGTTGCAGTACTGGTAGAAGTCTTTGAACATTTATTTGGAATGACAAAATAGACTTTTATAATTGATATTAGATGTTGACTTTTAAAAATCTCATTGACATAGAACTGAGTCTTATGTTGAGCACATGCACCTCATTTCCTGTCAAGCCAATTATCTACCCTTTTAAAATCAAATTAATCTTCTGTGCTATCTACAGGGAGTCAGCTTCACAGTGTTGTATCAAAAACCTTGTCCACTTGAAAATATCAGGCTTTCTCTCCATCTTTCCTACAAAGGAAATTTGGGCATTCTCATATCTGTCATGAATCATTCAAACTCTCAGCATCTCAGCCATCAGACAATTATGTACTGTATGAGAATTTGAGACACTGGTGCCCAATTTCCATGTCTCTGTTCTCAGCATAGGCACTCTCTTGAACTCCATTTCCTGAACAGTCCTGTAGTCTATCACTTTCCATGGCTTTCCCAAAGAAGCACTTCTCCCTCTTGCTCCACTTGTCATCAGTGCAGCCCTGAGCACTTGACAGGAGCACAGTTCAGAGCAACCTTGCTACTCTCCATTTCTCAGGCCAAATAATTAGATAAACAAGGAGAAGTCTTCCATGGAAGTGATTCAGCATAAGATTCATTTATGATTTCAGTATGCCTGTGCCTGCCTAGACCATCTATTAGTGTCTGCCATATTGAGTTTTTAGTACAGTGGTCACACTAGCAGAAATTCAAAGGCATGTGCCAACTCTTGAGGCCATAGATTCATTTTCTAAGAGCCTGTGGTTTCTAACAATATTTTAAAGTGCTGGTCAATCAAGTCTTATTTGATGTACATGCCTCCCTCTGCTAGGAGTCAGGGACAAGTAAGGCTATTCAGGGCTGCACTGAACAAACCTCCCTGTGCTTTCCTTTTCCGAGAGCATTCTCATCTGCTGAGTCAAATCTCCTTGGATTAGCATAACAGTATGTGACAGCAATATCTTGCACCTGATGAACCACTGTAGTTCCTGTACCAACACTGGTGTCTGTGATACTGGAAATGAACTACCTTGTTGCTTGGCATGATGGTGGGTTAATGTGCCCTACTTCAGGATCTTCGTCATGCTCCAAGGCACTTGTGGCTCACCCAGCACTTCCTAGCCCAGTTTTTCCTCATCCTTTCATAACGTAGCTGCCCCCTCCTCAGCCTTAGTGGCCTGCAACCAAAGGGTACTTGGTTGACAATATGACACCCAATATAGTATGACAATAGCATACAGCTTTTCAAACATGGAGTCATGCTTTGGTTGGCTGACTGAAGCTTGTCATTACCTTGTTAATATCAGCATGTTTCTGCTCACTAGAACAGGCTTTTAAATTGTTCTAGAAGTTCATGGCCCTCATGATAGCCCAACTATGACCACCTCTAAATGGAAATTTCCCCTTGCCCTGAGCACTGCCTCCAATCCAACCTTGTATAACCTATCCTGCCTTCTCTCTTTTTACCTGATCTTGAGTCCCAACAAAATGCAGATAGTTTTCTCTCTTTTTCTAATGTTACTGCTCATCCTGTTGCTGATCAAGCCAGGTGTGCATGACTGAGTGCATTTTATAGGTTGCTATCACCTTGAGAGGCACCTTATTCGAAAGAGGCCCAGCTGGTGGGTTCTGTTATTACAAATGCTAATGGTTATGTGAAGAGCAAGAGCTTATTGCAATTGTCAGTAAACAAGAGTTGAATTATGGCCAGTTTGGGCCATGGTTTAAATAACTAGAAAAACATGTGTATGCATGGACAGTTTATGCAACAGAAGCAATCCAAACCTGTTTCTTCATTTGAACATCTGAACATAGATGCATGCGTAGCTGAAGGCAACAAAAATGTTTCTTGATAGAGCAGGAGTTCAGGCGATCCCCTTCCAAACAGCAAAACATCTAAATCAGTGCTTGTAATCTACTTGTCCCAAGACAAATTGCACCCTGACTTCTTATCTTACTTGAGATCTCTAGGTGCTGTGATGCTATAAATAATAACATCACTTCTTTTGACAAGTGGAGGAAGTTGAGAAATTGACTGGGAGAAAGACCGATTCTTTCATCATATAACATATGGATGATCAAGATGAGGGAGAGGATGTGCTGAACTTGAAAAATTTGTGTGAGGCTGTGGTTCCACTCTTCCTTGCAGGATTTGTGTGATTTCTTTTCCTATAGAGAAATTGGCAGATAAAGTAGATGAAGTAAAGATTAAAGCACAATGACAGGCAAAATTGGGGAAATTTACATAGTAACTGCCTGGGTAAATTTTGCCTGTGAGATCTATAAATCAGTCACTTTCATGAACAGAAGATTCACACAAATCATTAGCCAAAAACCTAGAGAAGCCATCACTTATTTTCAAAGAAAAAATAGTTGAAAGAACAATTTAACTATCTTTTCAACCATGAAAAACAATCCTACTTTTTCAACCATTATTTTATATGGCTGCTTTCACTGACATGGTAGAAAAATCAGTATATCTAGTAGAAATTGATACTACACAAACTTTAGAAAGATGACAATATCTTTAAAACAACTTTCATTGTACATTCTCAGTAAACTCTGATGTTAATTCAGACAATTTTATATAAAACACTGTAACATCTTGACACAAAAACAGAGTAATTGTTCAATACAGCTTGTCAGAGAGAGAGCCTCATTTCTGAAGCAGATTGTTTTATCTCTTCATAATTTAACAGGCAGTAGTTTTTTTTTTTAAATTCTGAATACAGTGTATATCTACTGTAATATCACAAGATGCTCACAAGTCAGATTAGTGAACTCATTTTGCAGATTCTTTCTACTGTAGAAACCTTGGAGATCCTTTTAGTTTCTTTGGACCATGCTCAAATGAATTGAGAACTCTGCTTGCATTTTACTGTGGAATCTATTTGGTTTAAAACCTGCTATGATATAACACAAGAAATTGCACTTACATTCATGCAAACACAAGTTAGCAAGGGTTATGCAATTTTTAAAGCTGTTATTTTTCCAGTATATGTTTTGCTTATTGATATTAAAAATACTGTTTTTAGAAACATTATTTTTTGATTTATACCTTAGGAAGTGAGTAGAAACTAGTCAATTTATTAAAATACCTTCAATTCAGTGCTTGTATTTTGTGTTCCTTTTTGCTCTAGTTGTATGTGTTTACTATCCATATGTTACATACTTACATTCCTGGCATCCTAAAAGGATACTAGTATAACACATTTTCCTCTACAACGGAGTACTTAGCAGAGCAATAAAAAATACTTGCCACTGTTTATATGGATCTTATCTTTCTTTTAATGACAATCTTTATTGATAAATTATTTGAACTCTTTATTCTTGCACCTGCACTATCCTATCCATACAGTATGTATATATATACACTTTTTTTTTTTTTTTTTTTAAGTCATCAGAAAGAAAACTATACATTCACCAGAAAGAATGATGCAGTGGATATGTGCACATCCACATCCACATGGGATTAATCCAAATGAGAGTTGCCTCTAAAATATAATTTAAGGCTTTAATTTTAGGCTTTCTCTCTATCTTCTCCTGAGTGCCAGAATCATTCCTCTTTCTTTTTTTCCTTGTTAAATCATTCTGTAGTATTCTGTTGGCAGATAACTGAGATATAGAGAAACAGCAAAGTAAGGTTTATTTTGATAGTGTGGTGGTTTGACCTTGGCTGGCTGCCAGACACCCACCCAGCTGCTCTCTCAGCCCCCCTCAGCAGGATGGGAGTAGAAAATATGATGGAAAATCTCATGGGTCAAGATAAGGCCAGGAGCACCAGTTACTGTAATGGGCTAAACTTGGGGAAAATTAATTTATTATCAAGATACAGTGGGATGGTGAGAAACTAAAATATAACTAATACCACTTTTTCTCCTCCTCCCCTCCTTCCCAGGATCAAATTCACTACTGACTTCCCTACCTCCTTCTGCAGGGTGGCTTGAAGGGGGATGGGGAATAGTGACTGTGATCAGTCCACAACACTTTTTGTCTCTGCTATTCCTTTCTCCTCACTCTCTTCACCTGTGCCTTTGTGAGGCCCCTCTCATGGGGTGCTGTCCTTCAGTGGTGGTGCTTGTATGTGGACTCCTCTCCACGGGCTGCAGCCCGTGCTGCTCAAAAACTATTTTGAGCAGCAAAATACAAGAATAAAATCTCTCTCTCTACATATCTACAGGTATGGAGAGAAATACACACAGTATGCATTTATGCAGATTGAGTGGATTTTACTCAAGTCTTTAAAAAGACATTTACCTTTCAGTACTGCTTATGCATGGAAAAATTCATTTCATGTGGTTTTATATGGAAAATGCACAGCTACAGATAAACTATTCTGCAGTCAGAATAGGAGACAATGATTTATGCCAGATAGATTTAAACTAATGTGAAGATCTCTTGAAATTTTCAGAATACATTAATGTTGAATTCAATGCAAAATATATTGTGGCAGGAGAAACACATTTAAAAATTTTGGTGGGTCGAGAGCCTAGTAAGCACTATGGAAAGGCAGACTATTTTAAGGAACTGTAAACAATTTATTTATTTATTTATTTGTAGCATATAATTTTTATTCAGTGTGTAAGGTCTGAAATTTCTTTCATAAAAACAATTGTTCAGGCCTATAAAATCAACACATATTTTAGTACATATTTAGTTTTCTACTTTCCTAGCTTTTAAAAATTCTGTTAGAGAGGACCATCAGGGCTAGCATCTGGTTATTTATTAATTCTTTCTTCCTTCTATGAAAACTGTGTTTACTGTAAAATGCATCTACCAGGGATTCTGCATGAAGATTTACCTTTTAAAATTTCTCTTTTTAGCAGTATGAATAATTCTGAAATCCATACCATAAGAAGTTTGGAGGTCTTCATATACTTCCTTTTTTAATATCATACATGAGGTAGCTTCTTTGAAGTAAAATGCACTCCTGTTCTCCTTTTTAAATTATGAAAGCAGGACATTTACTTATTTTCTGAATTCTCTATATTCGATGAACACCAAGAAAGGGGAGCGGAGAGCCAATCCTGACCATAAAGAAGTTGGTAAGAGATTCTGTCATTTACACAATAGTGAGCAAAACTGAAGGCCATAGAATATCTCCCATTACAGGCTTATATCTATTAATTGGTAAATCTGAATAAAATTTTAAGTGGTATGACAAAAAAAAAAAAAAGGAAAAAAAAAAAGAAAAAAAGAAAGCAAACAATCAAACAAAAGTGAGAGAGAAATCAAGCCTCATAGCTCCTCTGGGGCTCCCAACACAAGGAGGATGTGGACCTCTTAGAGCAGGTCCAGAGGAGGGCCACAAAGATGATCAGAGGGCTGGAGCACCTTTGCTATGAAGAAAGGCTGAGAGAGCTGGAGATGTTCAGCCTTCAGAAGAAAAGGCTCCCCAGAGACCTCATTGCAGCTTTTCAATACTTATAGGGGTATTATTAAAAAGATGGAGAACAACTTTTTCTTTGGGCAGACAGAAATAGTACAAGGGAGAATGGTTTTAAACTGAAAGAGGGGAGATTTAGATTGGATGTTGGGAGGAAATTCTTCACTCAGAGGGTGGTGAGGCCCTGGAACAGGTTGCACAGAGAAGCTGTGGGTGCCCCATGCCTGGAGGTGTTCAAGGCCAGGATGGACAAGGATGTGGGCAACCTGGTCTAGTGGGTGGCATCCCTACCCATGTCAGGGGTGTTGGAACTAGTTGATCTCTCTGGTCCCTTAAAACTCAAGGCATTCTATGGTTGCTCCCATGGTTTGCAGGAAGCTTTCTGCCAGACTAAGCTGCCTGTGCATTTTTTTCAGATTTTACTTTTATCAAGTAACTTCAATACTTTTGAACATCAGCATTATTGAACCAGGAAAAAAATTACAAGCTTTCTGCTTCATGTACACAGACTATTGCTGTAATATGTATGTATATATGTATATATATATATACACACATTACAACTGTGCTATCAGTAAAGTGAAAACAAAATAATTGAAGAAATGTAAGCAGAATATGTAAGAACTTAGTGACCAGCCTTTATCTTACCCCTGGCTGTTCATTTTGCCTTGCAATAGTTCTGCAAGCTGCCAGGCACTGACTACTGCATCACGCAGAGTGATGGAGTAGTGCAGCTGGTGGCTCAGGGCAGCAACAGCAGCTGGTTTCTGCTGTCTTCTTGAAATTATGGTTGCAGGTAGCTCCAAGCTGAAAACATGGCCTGTAGGGAAAGAGGAGCTGATGGGGACACAAAGGTTAATGCTGAAATTTGCTGGAGAGATCAAATCAATTCAAAGAAGTGTAACAGGAGTAAGATGGTTGATAAAGAAGAGGAAAGATCTGGAAAGAGATTTACAATATTTTATATTTTTGAAGGATACATAATTGTTGCCATTTAAGGATAATAGCCCAGCAAATTAAGAACATCAAAGAGAAATAGCAAGATTTACTTACAATATTTGGTAAATATTTTATGTTCCTTTGTAATGCACAGAAGATTTTGCTCCTATTACTGTCCAACTGGAAGGTGATGAATAGGAAGTCAGATACTGTAACTTTTCTTGTAGGAACAAATTCTTCCATTTTGCCTGTGTTCACAGGCTCAGACCTGAGACTGAAAAAATATGTAGTATTTCTCAAGATGTTTATAATATAAAATATCCATTGCTTTCCTAATTGCAAACAGAATTCTCTCTGTCACAGTGAATTAGGCTGCTCTTTCTGCACCTTACCCAGGAGTCTTACGTGGAGATTGTGTTTTGATTCCATGTACTCCTTCAACATCCACTATATGCATCTTCAGCTACATTCAACTGCAACACATTTACAGCCTACATTTCCAAAGAAGCAACAGGGTTATTTCCTCCAGTCATTTGAGTGCATCCAATTATTTTGACATTTTAAATTCTGCTTAGTTTTCAGAGATTTTCAAATTCATGTTAAACATTTTATTTTCTTTAACAAAGCATGTAGAGAGGCAATTATTTCTTTTCTTTTTGCAGGCCTTATGGCTTTTCACGTATCGGTTATATTGATCTGTCTTTTATTAAAGCCACCATCCAGGTCCATCAGCCACCAACTACATGAGCTAATTCTACTGCTTCAGAATGTGCATGATTGAAATATAAGAGCATTTCACATACTTTTTAACAAACTGCTCAATCTCCCACTTAATGCCTTAATCTGTGTCCACCAAGATGGAGGACACCTACATTTCTCTCACTGGAATTTTACCCAATAATATTGTCTTTACTTATTTAGTTAGTTAAATGTGAATTTGCCTTCCTGAATTGTGGGTCCTTAGCATACAAAGATATATTGATTTCTTCAGCAAGAAAACTGGGGAGTTTTGATTTTCTTTTTGGCCTCAGGAAAGACCCCCCAGTAAGGCCCAAAATATCTTTGCTAATTTGTTCCACATTATTATCATTAATGAGAACTGAAGGACCCATGACAGAATATTATTATTATTATTATTATTTTTTCTTATTTACACTGTACATGTAAACTTTAAGAAGATTCCACTCTTTCTTACTCTAGTTTTGTACTGCAGCAATACTGAGGTAGTAATTTTTCAAAATGGTTGTAGGCTAAATCTGAGAAAAATATATACTTAAAAGGTGTTATTTAGATACACACAACAGATGGTTTGATGCTTTGATGGTTTGAGCTAAATTCCCAATTTTATTATTATTATTATTTTTCATTTTGAGTTTGACTGGTTGCTTGACAGTCTAGATTTTTAAGATTTCTTGTTTTCCACCTATCTGGTCATCTGAAAACTTCCGAAGAACTTATGCTTAAATTTTACTCAGATTTAAATCATAAAGCACTGTACATTACCAGTACAACCAGCATGTCTTTCTAAAAGATCCTTTAACTAAATAATGCCATTTTAACAACTAATGTAAGAAAGCAATCAACACTTTACACGGGTTAAATTAAACACAATAAAAAAGAAAATGCAGGTGAGCAGATGAAAAAAGGGAAGAAATCAAAACTATTTCACATTGCTGAATTATGTTGAGAGGTACCAGAATATAAACTCAATATTTTAAAAAGTCTAATCAGAATAAGATTTTGTTTGCAATTTGGTTAAGGCTAGTGTTACTTACCTGTTACAATCAACATTTCTGAAAGAGTTTTTACATGATGTATTTCATGTGATGAGAGATAGCTGTTATAAATAGAAAAAAAAAAAAAGTAAAAAAAAG